>NW_022995372.1:3811692-3946906 GCF_004354385.1 Drosophila innubila | reverse complement strand
TTGTATGTTTTTTAACAAATTCTTAAATACAATTTTATTTATATGTTGAAAAACCAAAAACCTTTTGTTATGAATTTTAAACGTTATTATTATTTAATGCAAATTTATATAATAATTGAAAACTAACATAAATATGTATGTAAAGTTGGGATAAGCGCCAAAAAGCACATATAAATAAAAACAAGGATATTAAATATATGAAATTACCGTAGACCGTTATTGTTAACTTTTTTCCCATCATTTGTCATTAAAAAACTAGATTTGACGATAAAATGGCTGTATTGGCAACACTAAACAGAATGGTTGCGTTCATTGGGCCGCAATTTAGCTTTTGGCCAATGTCATTAAGTTTGATGCTAAATCCAGCGCAGAGCTGCTTGTTCCTGGGTTCTGGCCATGTCAACTTGCAACTTGCAACGTGCAACGTGCAACGTGCAACTTGCGCTTTTAGCGTTGCTGCTAAAGGCAGATTTACAGTCAGTTGTTTCCTTCAGCCGTCAGTTAGACAGTCCACTATGGGAAGAATGACCGATTTTTTGTCTTAAACCTTAAATATTAAGCGTGACTTAAAGTTTGGCATGCACTTTAGTTAGACTAAAGTGTTTTTTTTTTTAATTTTAATAGCTTTTTTAAGAAATAAAAAATTGCAATCAAACAATTATATCCAAGTTATTGATTAAAAATGTATAAAAAATAAAACTTACTTTTTATTTTATTAAAAAATGCTAAATAATAGTAAAGTTTTTACTATTAAATTTTAAATTTTTATTTAATAGTTGCGCTACAACACATATTCATGAACTTTATTTTCAAACTTAAAGCACATATTACAAATCTGTACTAAAATCTAAGTTTATGTTTCATAGCTTGACCAACATTTTAAAAATGTCCCTTTTTTTTAATGCTTACAAATAAAGCACCAATCATTAAGCAAGCTGCGTAGAAATTTTCCTGCAGTTTTTTAATACACAGTTGCTCTCAATCTGTAAAAATCTTATAAAAAAGTACTTTTTATTATTTCTTGAGTATTCAGATATAAATTTTCAAGATACGGCTGAATAAATTAATTGACTTTATGACAAGGTATCGGGTTTTTTATCCATAGTGCAGTCATCCAGTCATCCTGTCAGTCAGTCAGTCAGTCAGTCATCCAGTCAGTGAGGCAGCTAAAAGCGGATGCATTACAAAGGACATCAAGTCGGGATATTGAGTTTTGTGTGCAACAAAGAAAAACGCATACAAAGCCGGGCGCAAAATAAATGCTTCTTTGTTGGATTTCGCAGCGGTCGAGGATGCAGCTTCTCGCCAGAGACGCTGAATCGGAGCTAGCGAAAAAATTGAATTACATGCCGCTTGCCGCTTGCCGCTTGCCCCACGTTGCATGCCCCAACCGAGCTGGTATCTCCCTCAAGTTACCGCAGGCGCAAAACTACTCTGATTGCGTATAGGGGGCGTGGCGTGCTGCGGATATGATAAAGCAGCGGCATAAAAATAAGTACAAAAGCAACAACGAGCAGTCAGCAAAGTAAAATGCACAACCCCTCCTGGCGCCCTTCTTTCCTGCCTTTTTTGTAGCTTCATAAAAAATTTCCCAAGCGGAAATGCAATTTAATTAAAAATGTCCTGCTGCTGGCTGGCCCAACGTTCGCATTTCTTCTGCTCTTTCCGCTGCTTCTTCATCTCCGTCTCCTTTTCGCACTCATTCTTGTCCTTGCAACGGCTAAAGCTGAAGCTGAAGTCGCCCCTCTTGCCCCTTATGCCCCTTCAGGATCCGCGCCAAAGGCAACTACTTGGCTCACAGTTGTAGGCGAACATGATGAATCTGTTCCACAGATTTCCCGCTGGACAGCCAGTTCCCCCCTCCCCCCAACCCCCTACACAGAGCAAAAATGTCAAGTAATTCGTCGCTAAAATCAAACACAACTTGATTTCTCCTCAGATTAAAATTACCAAAGTTAAGAACCTCTTTCTTATATTAAAATTATTCTTTTTTAAATTCCAAAATTTATGCATTTCATAATTTTTTAAATTTTCTTAAGAAAATCACAATTAATTTCTGTTACTGAGCTCAAAACATTATTAAATAAGAACAGTATACATAATTTTTCATTTTGCTAACTTGTTTTGTGAGTATTCACTGTGAAAAATTATCTAAAGCCTGAGATCAGAAAATTAATAAATTTATTCTCTTTATTTGGCATGCATTTTTAGTATAAAATTGGGAATTGGAATGACATCAACTCAACACTAAAAAAATCAAAGCAGCTTACAAAATTAGATCTCACCAAAAAAATGCTTACAAAACTCGAAAATCAATGAATTGCTGTGAAAAAACGTGTTAGAATCAAGTATTGAATTGATTTTGAATGAAATTTTTGCAGCAATTCTTTGATTTTCGGGTTCTGTACGCTCGGAATCCCGTAAGTTTCTTAATGTGTACTCATGTTCGTAATACTAGAGTTATACGGCTTATTAATACTTTTTTTTCTTTTTGTGTACACTTTTCAACACTGCGTGTAAAAAACAAAATCGCTTAAGATTAAAAACCCGCGATAAACAGGCGGCCGCTGAAATGCAGCAAAATTGAATGACCAGACTAAAAACGAGTCCCCGTCCCACTTGCAGAACCACGCCCCCCTAGTCCTAACTGCATTTGAGTAAATTACCATACTCAATTAACGTTTATACATACTCATCAAGCAACCGCTTGGATCAAATGCGACCCCATTGAAGGGGATTTTTCGAATGCGAAAGCAAATTAACTACCAGGGCAGGTTGCCCAGGGACAATGGATGAATAGCTTGGAATATATTTGGGGTCCAGGGACTAAGTGATTTGCATAATTAGCTGATTCTGTCAATTAGCAACTCTACAAATCCAACTAATTACCTGTTAAAGTGTTTTAAATTTGAATTCATCAAAATATGGATTTTTAAATATTAAAATATATTGGAATTACGTAAATATGCATTAATATGTATTTGTATTTGTATTTATTAAATTCCCTATCCTACTTATTAGTTATTGAAATAGGCACAATCATTTTTCTTAGTTTTATCTTATATATCTATACAGGAATCTTTTTTATTGTATTGATAGGAATTATATTAATATAAAAAGTTGGCTCTTTTAATTAAAGCTAAAATATTATATACTGTCTTCAATACTTTGAAAAGTCCTAAGCTTATATCCCACAGCTCGCAGCTCTTTATCTGCGCTTATTTGTTTTCGGTGTTGGCTGTTGTCTCTGCCCCCCGCCCAAACCCAAGAGTCTTCTCTTCTCTCCCCTCTCTTCCCACCTCTCTCTTCCCACACTCTTTCCTCACCTCCCTTGGCAGCTGCAGTTTCACCCCAAAAGCTGAAAACGTGGAATAAGAAAAATTACAAAAGGTTTGCAATTGTTTTTCTTTTTATTTTTTGCAACATGTTAAATGTGATCGCGAGTTGTGGAGAAATCGACATTTGTTTGCCAACGAACTGAGCTTCGAATAAGGCGGTAATAGAACACCCAGGGAAGAGAGGAGATCGCCAAGAGGGTGAGTAGAGGGGGGGAGGGGGTCTGAGCAATGTGTGTCTTTCAATTGTGTGGAAAATGAAATTCGACTGTAAGTAAATGTCTGAATTTATGAGCCAGTGCATGTAAAGTTGGCCAAAACAAGCAGTCAAGAGGCAACAACAACAACTAGTAAGAAGTGCTCGACTCTTAGTTGCCCAGTACACGTATCTTCGCAGTCGTTTCGTTCAATCAACATACATGAAAAAAAGATTTAATAAAAAATAAATAATTAAACTATCTAGAAACATGTGTAATAGAATATGTTTTGAGGTATCGCAAAATACATTTTAATATAACGGTGAGCAGATTTCAAACATTGTAGAGTCTTCGAATTTACTTCTTTGGCCGAATCATCATGACTGCTTTTTTGAGGGAGTAATCAAAATATTTAAAAGTGGACCAAATAACGCCCTTGCCCCAGCTGTTATCATTGTACTTCCCTGCCAAGTTGCTGTAAGAACTCAAGTTAATAAACGAAGCTTTGAAATACAATTAGCATTTCATCATACCTGTCGTGACAATTAGAGTACCACCAAGCGCCAGTTCTGAATACAGCGCAATTTTTCGCCTTACGTTTATCATTATCCCGATCTTTGGTGGTAAATTTCATGCCACGATGATAAGAGAGTGAATCACCCGCACCTCCAGTCGCATTTCCCAGGGTGTGTAGGACATATTGTTGATCTTCATCGCCGATTGCAAAGCTGTCATACATCTCAAAAGCTTCATTTCCCTCGAAGTCCTCTAGGACGACAAGTAATTCCTGATTCCCGTCTGCCGTCAATGCGTGTATTTTATCCAATCCCAAGAAGAACTCGCCATTTAGATCTCCAAATCCCTCTTTGTATGCAGCCCAGTTGCGATAGAAGTCGACAGTTCCATCCATCCTCCTCAGGATAATCGTCCAGCCTCCCCCTCGAGTTTCTGCATCGCAGGCCACTTTGAAAGGTTGACTGCTAAACTTGGGGATGAGTATTTCATTGATCCCACTGGACTTGGCGACGGTACAACGAGGGTAAGATTTCTTAATAAGTGCATCAATCAGCTTTCCTTGTCGTTCCTGTTCCGACCTAAGAGTTTGATTATTCAATTGCTTATTAAGTTCACCTATTAATTTTCCCTGACGCTCCAGCTCCTCAGTAAGAAAATGATTTTTCGATTCTTTGTCTTTCTTTTGTTCTTCCAGCTCTGTTCTAAGTAGTTGAATGTTGGACTCCTTATCAAGTCCGTCTTTTTTCAGCTGTTGTGTTTTTATAAATCGTGTGTGCTTTTGAGAACTGCTTTCGTCACTAGTGTGGACCAGTAAAAAGACTCTTACCTCAACTCAGATATTTGGATGTTCACTGAAGGGCTTTTATTCGTCTCATTACGTTCAGGAATAATACAATTAGCATTTGAGAACGAAAATAAAAAACTTACAGCACAGATTAAACAAATTACTTTTTGCAACATTTTGCGACTGAGTTTCACTGAGTGCCTTAGAAGACTGACTGGGTCGAAATTAGACTAGTGACCAAGAAGTGAATTTGAAAATGATTTTGAGTCCACGCACATTATATACTTTGTATATTATTATCAATGTTTTCGTGCTTTTGCCACAAGATTTAGTGTTGATTTTTATGGTTGCTAGGGAATAAGAATGAAATGTACGCACAGAGCGTATTTTGGTTCTATTTCAGTGATGGTCAAGGTGATGCTCGTATCTTTAATCAGAAGTTCAAACTCACCAATACACGCACAACACGCGCAACACGAACAAAGTGATAACAGAGAGAGTGATAACAGACAGAAATGTGACGAATTGAGAAATGGATGAGATGCGTATTCTGTCAGGTTGGTTGAGACTTCTCGAAAAACAAACATGAAGTGTATCATACTAAAACTTTAACTACTGATCGAATTTTCAATAATTGTATATATATACTTTGTAAATTGTTTATGCAAAAAATTGAACATAAATTATTTATATTTCATTTAATTATGTTCGGCTTAGAATACGAATCTAATCGTTGAAGATATGTTAAAAAAAAAGAAAGAAAAGAATTGTACACAATAAAAGTGCTTTAAAAATAATTTCAACTTTCTGGCAGTCTGAAAAAAGTTAGTTGAAGAAACTCGTAAAAGTGTCGCAAAAGTTTTGATTCATTTCATTAAATATTTTTGTGTATTTTTTTACTTTTTCAACATTGTTTATTATGTGTTTGTATTGTCATTATTGATTGTCAAAGCGAAGCAACAAATGTTTTGCAATAATTCAAAATTAGCTTTCTGATTGCTTTCGCCACCTGTTGCAGTTGTTAATGTTGTTGTTGTTGTTGCTGTTGTTTGGTGTTCTTGTACATTTGCTTGTTTACATGAAAATGTTACACGCAAACAGCCAAACAAATTTTTGTAACCTGTTCAATTTGCTTTTGTTTTTGTAGACATCAATATCGGCAACAGCAACAACAGTTTTGCAAAATGTAAGAGTTGTGGGCGTTATGTAATAACCACGCCCACTTGCACATCAACTGCTTGTGGTTGTTAGCCCAGTACCAAAAGGGTAAACAAGCATATGGGTTTGTGACAATGTCTTAAAAGTTTTATGTGCTGCATCATTATTCATACTTTTAATCACATAATATTTTTATATTTTTATTTACTAATTTTTTACATAATGCTCATTCTTTTTAAATATTATTACATGTTAGTACAATTATAAAATAATTTAATTATGTTACTCAGCCTTAGTATATTTGTATTTTTCATTTCTTTATGCTAATAATTTTTTTCATTTAAAAATTATTTAAGTATACATACATAGATAAAATGATAAAAATTTTTGATTATTTTATTGTTATTAAATTATTGTATTGGTTATGTTAATGCATAACCAATGCTTATTTATTTCTCTTTATTATTATTTAATGATTAAATTTTTGATTGTTGATTTTAATATATTTTATTTTTAATAAAATCTTTTTTTTTTTAGTATTGAACTTTTTACTAAAAATATTTCATAATTCAAAAATAAAATAATTCATTTAAATTTAAATTTAATCTTTTTTTTAAATAATTTTCTTTATGTAATTTTTTTTGTACTTAATTTTTCTTTAGTTCTGTTTTTAATTCGAAATCTAACTGTTGCTATTCTACGTGTACTGGGCAGCTGACAGTCGAGTACTTTCAGATTATTTTTTATACATGTTGTTATTGTTTTTGTGCCCCTCTTCCCAAAAAGTGTTGCCTGTTTATCTGCTGCTCTTATGGTCAGCTGTTGTCGCATGTCCTGTCAATTTAATTATGCCATTACTTGGGGTCAACTGTTGCCAGCAGCCTCAGAAACCACACCCACTTCCCCAGCCACCCAATGACCCACTGATCTACCTCCCCACCTTCCCGTCTTTTCCACTCTCAACAGCTATTTGTTATTTGCACAGTTTTCATGATTGTTAATCGAATTAGGAACGACAAAGGATACAAGGCCTTAATTCAATTTAAGCGCCTTTTTCTGTGCATGTGTGTGTGTGTGTGTGTGTGTGTGTGTGTGTGTGTGTGTGTAATGGCTGGCTTCAACCGCATATCCATATGCTGCTCATAACGCACTTAGTCCGTCCCTTGAATGGAATATCCTCAACTGAATTGGACCTGGGTTTTCCGAGTATTGCCTGGACCTGGATGCCGAGTCCTTTCTACCATTCTGGCCGCAAGCGCACTTTTGTTAATTACTCAAAAACAATAACAGCAAGAAAGAAAGAAAATATACGACACGTCGAAGTTTTGTTACCCTGCATTAAATTTTCGTGTAGTTCGATTTTAGCAAAATTTGGTCCAGATATATAAAACCATAAAAAAAAATAATTTTTGTCAATAGATATATGATTTAGTCATCCGATTCGTATATTTTGGACAAATATCTAAGTATACACATAGATTTTTCAGAGCGAAATGATAAATGCGCCCATAGAATATTATTTAGAGCAAAGTTTTCTTTTAAAATTTAAAAATATTTTCAGAGAAACCTTGAATTTTTGGTGTTTTATTTTATTCACTTGAGTTATAGATTCGTTTGGTACTTAAAGACATTTTGCATCATTTAGAAATTTAAATTTAAGTTTTTTATTATCTGTCTTTTAATGCGTTACACAATTTTAGAAATAATTATAATAACCCCATCCAGGGTATAACAATAACAAAAGATAAAGGAGAATGGAGAAAGAAGCTGGTAGACTTACAACATTGAAGTTGCATCAGTTTATTGAACTTAATTGCATGCAATAAGCCGAACGAGAAACCGAATGAAATCGAGTCGTCGGATGTACATTGATTGCACCGCTTTATGTGATAGGTGGGAGCAGGAAGAGGGGCAGAGAAGTGCACTGGGTGAATATTCGATTAAGCATTGACTTTTACATATTCGCATTGCATTTATATTTGCATTCAGAGGCCACTTTTTACGTGACTCTCGTTGGTGGCGCCTCAAATTGAATTACCACCCGTTGCAATCAGTTTTGATATGCTGTAATATATTTAATACTTTCCCTCACCTGCCCCTTGATGATGATCGAGTTGCCGTCCCCGTTTCTCCTCTTCATTTGTAGCACTGCTTTGCTTTTGTGTCATTGCGCTGTTTCCGTTTCCGTTTCCGCTGTCATTCGGATCTTTTGTCATTGTTCGCCATTGTAAAGTCGTCTCATATTAACTGTTTATACTCGTGCATTCCAACAATTTAATGTACTCCTTAATCGTAGGAAAAAAGGGTATATTTTATTTGTTAAACGACTGCATACAGGCTCTCTAAAAAACTGACTGAGATAAAAACTCTAAAGCAGCTACAATTTTTACAATAGAAGACACATTTTATTGATTAACAAAATTTTTAATTAATGCCAATCATCCCACTTTGTTACATCAGTATCGGTTAAATATTACGAAATTTATGGCTGTTTTAAAGCAAGACGAGCGCCTAAAGGTATGCAGCATTATTTTTTTCTATTTTTATAATTCTAAAATGCATATATAAATATTTAAATTGAGTCGCGGGTATCTTTTAGTCCAGGATTTTATTTCTTGCGAGTTCTCAATTTATTTTCAAAATATTTTATATGCACTCGACTATATATTATCGCATTAAACATTTCGCATTCGAATTTCAACTGAAATACAGTCCGTGTATTAATGCATTTGGCATAGAATTTAATCAACTGAATGTCCTGCAGCTGCTGCAACTAAATTATGCGCTATTTTTGTTGCATTATTAAATTAAGCTTTCATCCAAACGCGATTTTTGTCGAGCTGCAAATTTTGTTACGCGTTTTAATTGCATTTAAAATGCGCTTAGCTGGACAAGAAGCAAAAGCGAATTCAATGAATATATATTTATAAGTATTTATACACTCGCAATTGTACAAGGAATAGTTAACAATTTGGGCAATTTTGAATAGAAAACACAGAAAACAAAATCATTATAAAATTAAAGTTTCAAATTCATTATCTTAGCATTTATTTTTTTAAGTATGTATTTATGATACTATTGTTCAATACAAGCAATAAAAGAAAAGCTTCGACTCAAAGATGTTTACAATTTTCTATTTAAATAAACAGAATCTTGCCAAACCCCGAAAACTAAAGTTTTCCTGAGAAACGCCATGTTTGAGTCAATATTTTGTACTTGGCTTAAGGACACTGCAACTAAATAAATTGGCTTTCGAAATGAGAAACAATCGTGTGGAGTCTAATTGCCATAAATGTGGCATGTTCATCAATTTATACAAATGCATTGATTAGAGTACAATATAAACTGGAAACTGGTCAAGAGGAAATGAGCTGTGGAGTAGATGCAGGTAAACTTGCAACTTGCAAACTGTTTACTGCAAACTTGACTGCAATTTCCGTAATTCGCGACATACGGTGGAAGCAACGGGGCATGAATTTAATTACCAAACTCAAACAGGCAATAGAACGAGGCCAAGTGGATGTCTATCTCTCTCTCTCTGTCTCTGTCTCTGCCTCTCTCTATCTGTCTCTAAGTCGCCTTCTCAGTCTGTCTCAGTGTCAGTGTCATGTTCGTGTTGTTGTCACTCTTGCTGCAATGTTAATCAACTTCATTACCACAAATTGCTATTAGCATATGTTAGTGTGCCGCCGCAGACGTACAAGGCAACATCAACCAGGCAAAAGGAGATGGAGATAAAGATAGACATGGCGACAGAGAGAGAGAGAGCGAGAGAGAGAGACAACACAGAAATGCACTCGCCTGTCATTGCAGTCTGTTGAGTGGCAAACAAGATGAAATGATGCAATTATTGAGAATAAATCTCTGAGATAGAACTCGACCCACCGCTAATATAATTAAAAAGCCATTAGCACAAATAGACAACCTTGAGACTAAATACGCCTATAAACCCGGACAGATACAGGGGCAGTTGATGTGCTTTACTCTTTGTTGTTGTTGCGATTTGTGCTTTTGCTTTTTATATTAAATGCGAGCGACGGCTGCCGTCACCATAAATTATAAGTCATTGGCTGAACGTGTCCTGAAAGTTGCTGCCTCTGGACGGCATTAATATCCCCAACATGACTATGACTTTGAGTGAATGCCTCAAATTAAAAAGAAATTTACCATTAACCACACCCATTTTGACTTGAGCTCAGCCCCTAAAAGGTTGGCAGCCGCACAGGGGATGAAGCTGATGAGGGGATGCTGGATTAAAGCGACTTTTGCAATGACAGCACGGAAAAAAACGCTGCCAGGCAACTTGCACTTTAAAAATTGATTTTCTATCTTTCAGAAAATTACCAAAAAATACAAATTACTCAAAGATTGAGTAAGATTTCTTGAGCTTCAATCAAATTCTTTCGGAAAAACAGAAAGTAGTATCAGAATTGTTTTATTTTCTTTTAATTTATTTATAAGTTTTGTTAAAACTTTAAATTATTCCAAATAGATTTTCTTTCTGTCACATGTGTAAGAAACATTTATTATGTAGTCTGATTTTTAACGTTACCGATTTTATTCTTGCGGCTGCCAAATTCCAAACATTAAATCACCTAAAAAATATTTCAAAAAATAAGAAAAACTTTTCTATTTTTAAGTAAATTCGGTCTAAATTAAAGAAATATTGTTTTGATATTTTAAAGGCGCTTTGAACAAGGAAAACCATTTCTAAATTCAATTTAAATTCGCCTATATTAGAGACAAAAAGTAACTACAAATTTCAACAGCTGATGTGTAAATTTTATTGCGATTTGCTACAGCTAGGGCGAGTTTTTTGAGTGTATCAACTTGGACCTGCCACACACACACTTGCATGCCCACGCGGCGTATACTTAATGTATCAAAAGTTTGGCGCGTGTGTGCGCCACGTTGAGGGGCAAGCAACATCATCGACGTAGCAACAACAGCAACAACAACAACAGCAGCAGCAACAAAAACAACAGCAACAACAACAACAGCAACATGATTACAGGCCAACTAATGACGCTGTCTAAAATGATTTATCTCGTTATGGCGTCGGACAGTCGGGAAGCCGTTTGAATTGCTGTTGTTGTTGTTGTGATTGATGTTGTTGTTGTGATTGTTGTTATTGTTGCTGTAGTCGCTGTTGCTGCAACAAAAGTCAACGTGAAAAAGAACAACTTGGCCATAATTCAAACGTGTTTATGATATATACAATCCATTTAGTGCGTATTCTTAAAGCGTTTATATAATGTGCTGATAGTATAGAGAGAGAGAGGGAAGTGCTGAAAAGGGACAGTGCATTTAACAAGTTACTAGCTTAAGTCAAGAACTTAAATTGCGACTGAATAGATTTTCAAAGTATAAAACTTTGAATGAAGTGAGTACTGAGTACTCTAAGCTTTAATTCCATTCGAGCACTGTTTAATACGCCACACACACACAAGCATATACACACACTCACTCTCACACACTCACACATATACCCTATTAACATGCTGACCAAATTGCCATAATGCCATGCACCATTCACAAATTTGTTTACCCTTGAGTCAAGGCTATATTGTATATAGACTCATTAGAACACAAAACAAATTTCTTTCGTTGAACAAGCATAATAATAAAATTTCAAAAATAATAGTTTGTGGATTTTAATTAATCAGAACAATATGTAAAATATTTCTATAAGAATGACTTATTTTTTAACAGATATTTCAGTAAGAAAAAGCAAGGATATCGGTTTTTTGTTGTTTAAGTTCGTAGATATTCTTTTTTTTAAATTAAAAATGTTTTAAAGTGCTAAAAATCAAATTAAAAATATGCAGATTTTTAAGCCAATTTATTCTGTTTAAATTGCTTTTACTTTAAGTTGCATCGATAATTGGTTTTAGGTTAAAACTTGGCTTAAAGGGATTTCTTTGAAACTAATGAATATTTTATTTTCAACCTTAATGCTTAAATTATATAAAATTATTATTATAATCAAATTTGTATAATAAAATATCAAATATATATAATTTTTGTAAAATGTGAAAAAATATAAAATTAGAGTAATTGTGATTCTGAAATTTAATATCAAATTTAATTATTCATTTTTTCAATTTTGCTAAAAGTAATTAAAAATAAAAGGTTTAACGTAATAAATTAATAAAAATATTAATTTAAGTATTATCTGTGTTTAATTTGATAAAAAAAATTGTTGGTAAAACTGTATTATTTTAAGTACATGGAAATTTATAGTTTATATAAGTCTGCTCGAGTATACCTTATTCAATAATAGTATAAATAAGTATTTCTCATTAATTTGAGTTCGATATTTTCAATTTAAACTTCTATTTGTGATGTATGACTTGATAGAGCATTTATGCTTCGGCTAGAGGTCGACACATTTGTGTATTTTGTTTTCTATATGTATGTGCATATATCTGTGCATATATTGTGGGGAATATGTACATATAAATGGCAGCAGCGTGCATAGATGTCATTTGAATGTGGATCTGGCCAAGAGCTGAAGAAGGAGATGGAGACGGAGATGGAGATGGAGCTAAAGCTGCCTTTGCTAGTGGCAGCAGCATCTGTTACTAATGGATACTAGCAGAAACAAATGGACATCGCACAGAATCACATATATACTATATAGTAGAGAGGGTGTGGGAGGGGAAGGGGAAGGGGAAGGGGAATGGCAACGTCAACAGCTCGTGCAAACATCTTTGTAGATTTTATTTCTAAATCTCATTACCAAATGGTGTCCCTTTGGGTGCCAAGCAAACACACGTGATATAATTGTGTGTGTGTGTGTAAGTGTGTGTGAGTAAGTAAATCGTACACACACACACTCTCACAAGAGCTCTATAAATGCAATAAACTGTAAGTGCGTTACACTCCCCCTACAACCCCCTACAATCCCCTCCATTCCCTTAGCCTCTTTGTTATTTGGGCGAATGTCCAGTGTAGGAACTTGGAACTTCGACCTGGGCTGGGAACACTCTCTTCCCTTATTCAATTCGAGGGATATCAGCTGTGGCAAATGTTTTTATAATCGCAGTCCGTTTCTCTGCATGGTATATTTTATTTACTGGACAGAATGTGGCCGAAAGGCCTCATAAACCACTTTGTCTGGATGCGCTTTTAGCACTTGCCTTGATTTTCAGACCCTGTACTTAGATAATACAAAGTTTCGAACCTTTTTTAGGGCGATTTTGAAAATTTCAAAACTAGGAAAAACTTAAGTCCACAGATTGAAAAAATTGTAACAAACAAACTTATGTTAGATTAGTCGAGACTTTTGTTGTCTTTGTTCTACATATAACTAGTAAAAATGCGGTCTTTGACAAAACTAGTTTGAAACATGTTTTATATATTGCTAAACAGCTTTGAGCTTTCAACTATTATCATATATTCGGAGTTTAGCTAGTCTATTATACTTACTGTTTAGTGAAATTTATTAACATAAATTCAGTCCAAAACTAGTCGATTTTGATTAGAGCAACTCATATGTATTTTTATTAATTTATCAATGTAAAATTAAATTAATGTAAAAATAAAATGTAAATTTTCTGGGTTTCGAGTATGAAAGTTAACAAATATAGCAAAGTCCGTCTGTAAGATCTTAGATCTCATGAGACAAATCCCGCTTAAGAATATATATATATTTTTATTTCAAAATTTAGCTTAATTTTTATTTTCAAGTTTTCTTTGTTCTAACCGAGCAGTAAAATTTTTTTAATCAATATACGATTGTATAATTTGCACTGTGATTTACCATTTTTTTAATTTGTTACGAATAAGTACAGGGTTCCTTACAGTCAGGCCCTCTCGACTGCAGCCCTTGCTTTTAATTTTCTATTTCAATTGAAATATTTGCACTTTAGTGCATCATTAAATTTCATGTTGAATTCTGGCAACAACTGAAATGATGTACAAAAAAGAAGCATTTGAAAAAAGCACACGACAAAAACTTAATCGCTCGTGTAATGACTGCATTCGACTTTTGTAATTAGCAGCCCGTCGTTGTTGCCCCTTCAGCCCCCCACCCCCTCTCGCTTCCCCTGCGAATAAATATTAATTTGCCGTTGCCTCTGTGCTTGCCACTTTCCACTTGCCACTTGCCTCTGCCTCTGCCCCTCACCGACAGCCATTGCAGCTGGCAATGCATTTGCAGCAGAATAAAATTTATGTGCAACGTACAACAAATTTTCACTTATTGCGAGTAGCAGCTACAATAGCAAATACAACAAGTAAAAATGCTAAGTTCGAGGTGTTCGACTGTTGAAAGTCCAGTACTTGTATATGTTTAATCGTGCAATTCGATCACCATAAATAAAATACAAATTCAATAAAAACTAAAGCTAAAACTAAAAAATTAAATGTAAAAAAAAAACATTTTAAGAAATCAAAAAAAAAAAAATATATTTTTAGGTATCTAATATATTTTATCGCACTCTTAAAATAATATGTTTTTTTCATATATAATATTATAATCAGGAAATAACACCGTAGCCGGTATCGGAACCGTTACCCGAAACTAACCGTTTCAATTTTAGTAACAGAACTGAAACCGTAAGCGAAATTAGTTCTCTTTTAAGTTCCGAAAACCGAAAGTTGCTAGGACAAAGAGTTGACAAACTTCCAACTGTCATAACTTGAAGAAAACTAAACCGATTTTCAAGCGGAAAATCATTTTGATCATGGTTTGGCCTCTAAATTCAATCTGTATTCAAATTTAATTCATTTAGAAAATTTAATTATTTTCGACCAAGACTCGATTTTGATGGTAAGGGTCCCCCCTTTAAAATTTCGAAAATTCAAAATTTTAAATCTTTAGTTATCACTTTTAATCAACTCCTTATATCGTAATTAGTATAAAACAACACTTTAAATTTGATTCTGAGACCTTTGGTTTTCTTGTAAAAAATCATGTCAAAATTATGGAAAAGTCTGACTTGCTAGGTCTGAGGCTTGAGCAACTTTGAACTATCATAACTTTGTTAAAACCCAACCGATTTTTAAGCGGAATGTCATTTTGATCATGGTTTGGCCTCTAAATTCATTCTGTATTCAAATTTAATTCATTTAAAAAATTAAATTATTTCCGACCAAGACTCGATTTTGATGGTAAGGGTCCCCGCTTTGATATTTCGACAATTAAAAATTTTAAATCTCAAGTTATCACTTTTAATCAACTCCTTATATCGTAGTTAGTATAAAACACTATAAATTTGATTCGCAGACATTTCATTTTCTTGTAAAAAATCATGTTAAAGTTAAGCAATATTCTTAATTGTAAAGTTGCTAGTTCAGAGTCTTGATCAACTTCGAACTGAATTGCTTTTAAAAGCTGTCTGGTCTGTTTTTGCCAGGGTACAGACAGTCATTACCACAAACTCTTCGGCCTGTGTATGTCTTGGCGACTGGGCTATCAGCAACAACAACAACAACAATAAAAAGATCGGTACTAACGGAATGTGTCGTGGCTGCCAGTTGAATCGTTGTCCCATCGTCCAATCTTCGAAATGCGGGTCTGAGGCAGCGTCTGATTCTGTTTCTGGATACTTTGCAGTTTGTTGTTTTGTTTCTCTCTTTGCTTCTCTCTCTCTCTCTCTCTCTGCTTCTCTCTCAGCTGCTGCTGCGTGACAGGAACCCGCGCGAATGCTATAAATTTTGTATTTAATTTTCAATTCGTTTTAGTTTTATTGCCCAGCAGGAACAACAGCATCAGAGCAGAAGGAATTGTCGGAAAGTTCTCGAGACTTGAACTGGCCTGGAAGCTTGCCAGCAAATGCAGCAACATCACAGCAACATCACAGCAACTGCCCCAAGCTCCTCTCGAGCGTAGCTGCAACTTCCGGGTCCGGTATGGAGCAGACAGCGAGTTCCTTTCGACTGTGCCACTATCGCTTTTAATGGTGCACGTCCAATTTGATTACAAGTGTCATCCATTTGCACGCCGCTCCAAACTGACCCCCACCAGCCCTGCCTGTCGAAAATACAAAGATTCCGCGCCTTCTAATGAAGTAATTTCAATTAGCGACAACGCCTCGGGTTTGTTTTCACCCTTTCCACGCTGAAATGGAGTTGCAATGTGGCTTGTGGCATGTTGGACCCACATCAAACGGAAAGACATGTAATAATTTCAAAGTCCCTTGAGCTATATTTATTTGCCCAGCTTATAGTACACATTTTTGTTCTGTTGCATCGATTTCCTATAAGTTATTATTAAAGTGCACAAAACTAGAATAAAGTTACCAAAATTTGTTGAAATCTTATTCCTTATCTAAAACCAAATGACTTTTAATAAAATATTTTTGGTTGCGAAATTTGTCAGTTGATATTTTTGTACTATAAATTTTAATTTAAAAATTAACAATTAAAATGTTGGCTACACAAAAATACAATAATAGACTTTTTTTTAATAATTATTATTAAAAGTTAATAATTTGTTTGTTAAATTTTTTTAATTCTCACCATCAACATAATGCCAATGTGTTATGTGTACTCTACACTAGAAAAATCGGGAGTCCATAAGCTGTTATAACATTTTCGCTGGCATGCTTAGATTTAATAAATAAATTTGAATATGATGTACTTATAATAGAATGTTTTGTGGTTACATATAAATGTTCGTTATTTAAAAATGGTGTTGTTTTCATTGAAATTAAATAGTGCTATTCTATTTTTCCCGCCTACTCGGTGTGAAATGCCGAACAACTTCTGCAGCCGAAGGCATATTTTGGGCACCCCTACTCTAAATACTCTAAGCCGTTGTGGTAAATTAAAATCTGACAGAATTTGCATCTGTGTTAGCCTCATACATACTGACCAAATTTGGTTTAATCGTCGTCCAAATTCATATCAACTTTCATAGCTCATGCCGTCAGAAATTAGCCCAAGGCCAAAAGTTCAAGTGTCAGCTCAGCTATTATTTCCGCTTTCAGCTTAGTTCTGGATTTGTCCGAACAGTAGATGCTTAACCATTTCTCAAATCATCGCATTTCTATCTGTTATCACTCTCTGTGTTATCACTCTGTTCGTGTTGTGCGTGTTGTGCGTGTGTATTGGTAAATTTGAGCTTCTGATTAGACGCATGAAACTAGATGAGAGAAATATTTCATTCTAATTCCCTAGCAACCAATAAATAAGATGACACTTGTGGCAAAAGCACAAAAACATTGATAATAATATACAAAGTATATAATGTGCGTGGACTCAAAATCATTTTCAAATTCACTTCTTGGTCACTAGTCTAATTTCGACTCAGTCAGTCTTCTAAGGCACTCAGTGAAACTCAGTCGCAAAATGTTGCAAAAAGTAATTTGTTTAATCTGTGTTGTAAGCTTTTTGTTTTCGTTCTCAAATGCTAATTGTATTATTCCTGAAAGTAATGAGTCGAATAAAAACCTCTCAGTGAGCTCCCAAATAACTGAGTTGAGGTAAGAGTCTTATTACAGGTCCACAATAGTGACGAAAACAGATTTTAAAAGCACACATAATATATAAATACATAAAAAATAATTTTTTAGAGCGGAGCAGAAACATAATGTTAACTTGATTGAAGGAATAATCAAGGCAATGGATCTGCAAATACTTAAAGCGGAACAGGAAAGACAAGGAAAACTCATAGATGATCTGGTTAAGGCAATGGATATTCAGAACCGTCAAGAAAAGTTGATAAACGATCTGGTTAAGGCAACGGATATTCAATGTCTAAAGGCGGAAATAGAAGAGCTGAAAAAAGACGGACTTGATAGGGAGTCCAACATTCAACTACTAAGAACAGAGCTGGAAGAACAACAGAAAGACGGAGTTGATAAGGAATCGAAAGTTCGCTACCTAACAACGGAGGTGGACCGTCTGGAAAAATTAGTAGGGGAACTCAATATAAAATTTGATAATCAATCCCTCAGAACGGAGCAGAAATCACAGGAAAAGCTGATCGCGGAACGTGTCCAGGAATCGGATAAACACAATTTGGGGCGCTTCCCTCAGAATTGTACCGATGATACGTTTGGTGGGATTGAAATACACATCCCCGAGATTAGCAGTCAACCTTTAAAAGTGGTCTGCGATGCAGAAACTGAAGGAGAAGGTTGGATAATTATCCTTAGACGGATGGACGGAAGTGTCGACTTCTATCGAAACTGGGCCGAATACAAGGAAGGATTCGGAGATTTAAATGGCGAGTTCTTTTTGGGACTCGATAAAATACACGCCTTAACGACAGACAGGAATCACGAATTACTTGTTGTCCTAGAGGACCACGAGGAAATTGGAGCGTTTGAGATGTATGACAGCTTTGCAATCGGCGATGAAGATCAACAATATATCCTACACACCCTGGGAAATGCGACTGGAAGTGCGGGTGATTCACTCTCGGAGCATCGTGGCATGAAATTTACCACCAAAGATCGAGATAATGATAGTCAGAAAGACGGAAACTGCGCCGTAGACTTCACTGGCGCCTGGTGGTTCCATGATTGTCACGACAGGTATTATGAAATGTTAATTCTATATCAAAGATTCGTTTATTAGCTTGAATTCTTACAGCAACTTAGCAGGGAAGTACGATGTTGAAGGCTGGGAATACGGCGTCTATTGGAACACTTATTCGGATCGGGGGAACTCCCTCAAAACAGCAGTCATGATGATTCGGCCAAAGAAGTAAATTCTAAGGCTCTACAATGTTTGAAATCTGCTCCACCGTTATATTCAAATGTATATTGCGATACCTCAAAATATATTCTATTTAACGTGCTTGTAGATTGCTTAATTATTTATTTTTTTTTAAATATTTATTTCATGTATGTTGATTGAATGAAATGACTGCGAAGATATGTGTACTGGGCAACTAACAGTCGATCACTTTTTACTAGTTGTTGTTGTTGTTGTTGTTGTTGTCGCTGCCTCTTGACTGCTTGCTTTGGCCAACTTTACATGTACTGACTCATAAATTCAGACATTTGCTTGCAGTCGAATTTCATTTTAATCTCATTTTAACTAATAAGTAGGAAAGGGAATTTAATAAATACAAATACAAATACATATTAATGTATATGTACGTAATTCAAATTCCACAAAAAAAACCTCTACACGAGGTAAAAGTCTAGTGACGAAAGCAATTTCTAGCCCCAAAATTTCTGATATCCAATTTTGTGACGAACAAAATTCAGTTTAATCTAAAAATGTTAAAAAAAAATATAAATTAATAAAAAAAAAGCGAAAATAGGCATTGTGCACTGTGCGCAAAAAGGGTGAGCTTCTTTGTACATAAAATTACGTTTTGCGCAGTGCCGAATGCCTATTTTAGCTTTTTTTTTTTATTAATTTATATTTTTATTTAAAATTTTAGATTAAACTGAATTTTGTTCGTCACAAAATGATATCAAAATGGGCTAAAATTGCTTCACTAGACTTTACCTCGTGTAATTTTTGGGATATCAGAAATTTTTGCAATTGCTTTGCTTTTGACATTGTAACTTTATCATTAATGCAGGCAAATAGTAAAATATATAAATTTAGTTGTTCAACGTATTTCATATTTAAAAAAAAAATTGTTCTTTAATTGTAAAGAAAACTAGGGGCTCCGCCTGCTCGCTTTTCGTTGCTACAGCCGAGCATACTCTACTGTCGGAGACCACGTACTTACTATGAAAAAAAAAGTTTTCATACTAAGACTTGGATTTCGATCGGTGCTATGACAGCTATATGATATAGTGGTTCGATTAGAACCAACTTTGGTCAGAATATATAAGTCTAATTTTAATGCATATTCTATTAATTTGGTTACGATATCTCGCAAAACAAAAAAGTTTTTCATACCAAGACTTAATATTGGACCGATTGGCTATATGATATAGTGGTCCGATAAGAACTAACTTCGGTCAGGATTTTTAAAACTGACTTAAATGCAAATGCTATAAATTTGGTTAAAATATCTCACTAAACAAACAAGTTTTTCATACTAAAACCTTATTTTGACCCGATCGGTCCTATAACAGCTATATGATATAGTTGTCCGATTTGAACCAACTTTGGTCAGGATATTTAAAACCAAGTTAAATGCATATTGTATCGGTTTGGTTGAGATATCTCATAAAACCAAAAAGTTTTTCGTACTAAAACGTGATTTTCGACCGATAGAAAAATGTATTTATTCACTTAACAGGTAATATCTTCCAAACCCCTCGACCAAAATTTATGTTTCATATACCAAAAAACGCGAAATTGTACGTTTTACAAAATAATAAAATTTAACATTAATCGTTAGAGCCGTTTTGTCAAAAATCGTAAGCTAAAAAACTTTATTTCACCTGTAAAATGTTACCTGTTTTTAAAGGTACGCCTAAAAGTCCTTAAACACACCTTTCCAATGATATATAGAACATATCTGTAGCTTTTAGCGGGATTCAGCGTTTTCCCGCTAAACAAGCGGTTTTTTCAAAATGTCGTAGAACAATTATTTCTAGATTTTCGAAAAGGAATAAATCCCCATCATTACATTTAAGTTTCTTTAGCGCTTTGATGCAAACAGACAAACAGACAAACTGACTTTTCATTTCATTTTGAGAAGTCCACTAACATTTTTAAATTTAGTTTTCTTTTGAACCAGTTATCGGATTTGGGTGATTGAGGTATCAATCGACGCGTATTTTTAAGTAGAATTTTTTACCAAAAGACCCCAACAGCCTCATTAGCTGCAATCATTTAAATTTTTCCCCTCCCACTTACACCCCCGTATCTCATGACCCAAGTTGGTTAGAAAAAGTTTTAGTATGCCTTTTTGTAAGTTAAGAGTAAACCTTTCCATCGGTATATAACTCGATCTGATCGAACAGTCGTAGCAAATTTGCCAAATTGGCTGTATGTATAGTTAGTCGAATTTCGCACCCTTCGTGATGCTTTCGTCACTAACGCGAACTGCCGTCCGCAGTGATTTGAATTTAAAAGTTAACAATAAAACTGTTGGGTACACAAAAATACAAAAATAGACTTTTTTTAATAATTATTATTAAAAGTTAATAATTAAATGGTAATTAATTAAAATGGTGTTGTTTTCATTGAAATTAAATAGTAAAATTTCTTTCTACTTTTCCCGCCTACTCGGTGTGAAATGCCGAACAACTTCTGCAGCCGAAGGCATATTTTGGGCACCCCTACTCTAAATACTCTAAGCCGTTGTGGTAAATTAAAATCTGACAGAATTTGCATCTGTGTTAGCCTCATACATACTGACCAAATTTGGTTTAATCGTCGTCCAAATTCATATCAACTTTCATAGCTCATGCCGTCAGAAATTAGCCCAAGGCCAAAAGTTCAAGTGTCAGCTCAGCTATTATTTCCGCTTTCAGCTTAGTTCTGGATTTGTCCGAACAGTAGATGCTTAACCATTTCTCAAATCATCGCATTTCTATCTGTAATCACTCTCTGTGTTATCACTCTGTTCGTGTTGTGCGTGTTGTGCGTGGATTGGTAAATTTGAACTTCTGATTGGACGCATGAAACTAGATGAGAGAAATATTTCATTCTAATTCCCTAGCAACCAATAAATAAGATGACACTTGTGGCAAAAGCACAAAAACATTGATAATAATGTACAAAGTATATAATGTGCGTGGACTCAAAATCATTTTCAAATTCACTTCTTGGTCACTAGTCTAATTGTCGACCCAGTCAGTCTTCTAAGGCACTCAGTGAAACTCAGTCGCAAAATGTTGCAAAAAGTAATTTGTTTAATCTGTGTTTTAAGCTTTTGGTTTTCGTTCTCAAATGCTAATTGTATTATTCCTGAAAGTAATGAGTCGAATAAAAACCTCTCAGTGAGCTCCCAAATAACTGAGTTGAGGTAAGAGTCTTATTACAGGTCCACAATAGTGACGAAAACAGATTTTAAAAGCACACACAATATATAAATACACAAAAAATAATTTTTTAGAGCGGAGCAGAAACATAATGTTAACTTGATTGAAGGAATAATCAAGGCAATGGATCTGCAAATACTTAAAGCGGAACAGGAAAGACAAGGAAAACTCATAGATGATCTGGTTAAGGCAATGGATATTCAGAACCGTCAAGAAAAGTTGATAGACGATCTGGTTAAGGCAACGGATATTCAAAGTCTAAAGGCGGAAATAGAAGAGCTGAAAAAAGACGGACTTGATAAGGAGTCCAACATTCAACTACTTAGAACAGAGCTGGAAGAACAAAAGGAAGACGGAGTTGATAAAGAATCGAAAGTTCGCTACCTAACAACGGAGGTGGACCGTCTGGAAAAATTAGTAGGTGAACTCAATAAAAAATTTGATAATCAATCTCTTAGGACGGAGCAGAAATCACAGGGAAAGCTGATCGAGGAACGTGTCGAGGAATCGAGTGAACACAATTTGGAGCCCGTCCCTCTGAATTGTACCGATGCCAAGTCTAGTGGAATCAATGAAATACTCATCCCCAAGTTTAGCAGTCAACCTTTTAAAGTGGCCTGCGATGCAGAAACTCGAGGGGGAGGCTGGACGATTATCCTGAGGAGGATGGATGGAAGTGTCGACTTCTATCGAAACTGGGCTGCATACAAAGAGGGATTTGGAGATTTGAATGGCGAGTTCTTCTTGGGATTCGATAAAATACACGCATTGACGGAAGAAAGGAACCAGGAATTACTTGTTGTCCTAGAGGACAACGAGGGAAAGGAAGCTTTTGAGATGTATGACAGCTTTGCAATCGGCAACGAGGATCAACAATATGTCCTACACACCCTGGGAAATGCGACTGGAAGTGCGGGTGATTCACTCTCGAAGCATCGTGGCATGAAATTTACCACCAAAGATCGGGATAATGATAGTCAGAAAAACAGAAACTGCGCCGTAAGCTTCACTGGCGCCTGGTGGTACTATGATTGTTTCCAAAGGTATTATGAAATGTTAATTCTATATCAAAGATTCGTTTATTAGCTTGAATTCTTACAGCAACTTAGCAGGGAAGTACGATGTTGAAGGCTGGGAATACGGCGTCTATTGGAGCACTTATTCGGTTCGGGGGAAATCCCTCAAAACAGCAGTCATGATGATTCGGCCAAAGAAGTAAACTCTAAGGCTCTACAATGTTTGAAATCTGCTCCACTGTTATTTTCGAATATATTTTGTGACCCCCTTATCTGTTTTATAATTTGCATATTTACAGAATATTTAAATAAAAGATCAATTCGCTGCATCTCTCTCTTTCTCTACCTTTCTTTAGATGTCATTTACTCTCTTTCTCTCTCTCTCTCTACAGTCAGCATACCTGTTGGTCGAACAACTACACTTAAAAATTTGGATGCCTTAGGAACAATCGGTAGGTAATAAAGGTTTACAACGGATACTTTGCTGTTTCTGGAAATATCTCAACCAAACTGACAGATTATGAATTTTGTTTTATTTTTAACGACCTGACCAAGTTTTGTTCAAATCGGTTTACTACATTATTTGTCTGTCAACTGTTAAATAATCAGTTAAATATTTAATTCTTGGTCATCATCTTGGTGTGTGCAAATACGTATTAGGATTTCTAAATGCCTGATCACAGGGTACTCAACAGTCGAGTCTGCTCGACTGCAGCCTCTTCCGCTAGTTTTAATCATGTTAATTTTGAAAAAAAATATTCGCGATTCACATGGGGATGAAGTACCGTTGCATCTTCCTCATCATTGACGACTTGCAAATTGTGGCTGCAACAAATTGCGTTGCGTGTGTGTCAGTTGAACATTTTATATATATATGCATTTATCTTATCGACTTTACTGGCAGCAACAGCCAAAGCCAAAGCCGAAGCCAAAAGGGAAAATTTACTTTTATCACGCAACCCCCATTTACCTCCCCACCCCAACCATTCCATTGCTGTTTGTGCAACAGTTGGAAAAGTTGTTGAAAAATATTTGTTGGTTTGAAAAATGAAATGCCAAGGCAAAGATGAGCAAGAAGACCCGAAAAAAAAGAAGAAAATGAAAGATGTCAGCAAGTGGAAAGGCAAAAACAAATAACGGAAGCGACTTCATTAAAGATGAATGGGGAGAAAGCAGACAGGGTAGTTTCGACTTGAAGAATACTCCGCAACAGCCCAAAAGATCGTCTTCGGAGGGGAGAGTGGTCAAAGTTTACATGAAAGATTTAAGCAGCTTAGCGAGTCAAAGACGAGTCATTGGCGGCGTTCAGATAACAGGACTCGCTCAGGACTTGCACCCGCCTATTCACCCCCCCCCCTCCCCCCTTCGCTTTTCAAATTCTACAGCATTTGCTACTCTGTCGCCGGCACAGTGGGACAAACAACTAAATTATTTTATGTTTATTAAAAATTTCAAATATTTTAGTCCAGTTTATTTCTTATCTTTTTAATTTACAATGTTCAAGAAGAAGAAAAGCATAAAACAATTTTTGGAAAATTTAACAAAATAAAAAATTTTTTTTTTATTATAAAAGTAATATATTATAGTATAATTTTTGACAATTTTTTTAAACAATAATATTTAAATATGTGTTTTTTTATGCGAATTTCATAATGCTTTTGAAAAAAATTATCGAAATCCCGAAAGAATTTTATTTTTTTTATAACTCTTCATCATAATTTACGTGCATAATTTTATTTAAATTTTATTTATTGAAGTTAAGCCGTAAATAACAAAAATTAACCTTAATATTCAGACTTCCACATCAGCTTC
This sequence comes from Drosophila innubila, assembly GCF_004354385.1. NCBI lineage: Eukaryota > Metazoa > Arthropoda > Insecta > Diptera > Drosophilidae > Drosophila > Drosophila innubila. The sequence goes on along the minus strand of NW_022995372.1, from coordinate 3,922,231 downwards.
GGATCAAAAAAACCTTATTAATTAAACATATATTGATACAATTTATATTTGCCACTAGTAAAAGAATTTAATAAATGAATATATTTAAAAAAAAAAAAATATTTATAATTGGATTACATTTATAAATCAGTAACTTTTGTGTAAATATGAATATCTTCATTTAAATTGTTTCTCATTTATTATTTAAACAATTTTTACTTATTTTAATATGTACTTTATTTCATTTATTAATTATTTCTTTAATTTTTTTTTTAACTAAGGGCTTATACATTGAATCAAAATTTAATAGCTTTATAACAATCTAAGTATATTTCTTTTAATAAAAACTTAATTGTAAATAATGCTTTTGAAAATGTATTCTATGATTTATATAATTTACATAGGAATAAACAGACTCATAATGTCTTTGCTTTTATTTTCGAATATTTTAATTAATATAGGCAAATAGGGGCATTTGCTCCACTGTATGCTGGTGAGGTAAAAGTTTTGGTCGCTAGCTTAAAAACGTTTTTCCAAAGTACTTGAGAACATATTTGCTATCAGTTGGCGTCCAGTTGCTGTTTGTTTGTCTGTCTGTCTGTCTATCTACCTCTCTTTCTCGTCTCTCTCTCCCTCTCACCCTCCATCTCTCTCCGTGTCTGTTGCTCTGTTTGTTTGTTGCTACTTTCGGCAACTTTTTGCCCAGCAATTTTTCGTCGTCGTCGTGTCTTGATATAATTTCGAGCTGCCGATGTTGCTGCCTCTGTCACTGTCGCTGCCTCGGCCTCTGCTGACGCTGGCAGCGCCGCGACGCTTGCTGCGTGTGGTTGGCAGCGCTGCCAAGTGTTGCATCCGTTTCCTGTTGATATTCAGTGGCGTGTAAATAGAATCTGCTTCTACTTGAATTTATTTGCGGCACATCAGAGCTTCCCTCCCCACTCCCCACTCCCCTCAACCTTCGCCCTGCCCCACCCTCTTGCTCACCCCCTCTGTGCACCACAGTTCGTTCTCTGTTTAACAAAGTCAAACAATTTCATGCAATTAAAACCGTTTTTCATTAAAAATGCAAATTTCAAATGCAAAACGAACTCGAGTCACGTCAAGCATCAGGCATCACACACACACACACACACACACACACACACACACACACACACACACACACACACAGACAAATACACACACTCACACTTATGCCCATGCCACGAATTCAACATGTTGAGTGTTTGTTTTCATGCAACTTGGCTCGAGTTCTGGGCCAGGTACTTAACTTGATGTCACCAAACAAAAGCACTTTGTTTTAACATGTGCCCGACACTGCGACCCCATTCCCCATTCCCCCTCTCACTCTCCCATCCCCATCCCCCTTCGGTTTAGCAATGCAGCGTGCCTAAAAGCCGCTTGTCTTGTAAACAATCATAAAAAATAATAAAATGCCATAAAGTTGAAAATGTGCGACTGTTGGGAGAGTATCCAAAGCAGACAAGAGAGAGGGTACAGCGAGAGAATGTACACTGAAAAAAAAAAAAATTATTCTATAATTAAAATTATATACTCTTATGTGTGTATTGGAGATATACTTGTTAAATTAAAACATTATGCTAGTGATGTAAAAATACAACGAAATATCGACAACTCGATCACGGACTCGAAAGATAATCGAGTACTTGAACTTGATAATTTATTATTTACAATCTATCGAGTTTATAAAATCGATGTTTATTAAAAATCTACAACTGTATTCTGTTCATCATAGTTATTTTGCTGAATAAAGCTAAGTCGTTCAATTTTTTATAGACAACATAAATAATTGAACTAAAAATATGCCACAGCTTGAATAAGACATAAAACAATACAAGAAAATATGTTTTGTAAAAAACTATGCTTGTATTTTGTAATTACAATACTGCGTTTTTATATAATAACATTATTTTTTTAAACTTCTTGACATTTGCAGCTCGATCTATTATTATTTCAATATAAACCTCGATCAAATGCTTTAATTTACATTAGGATTTAAAAAGCCAACTACTCAATACTAAAAAGACTCAAATATTTAATGTAGCTAAAGTACAGGGCTGGGAATACTGATTAAAATTAATTGATCCCGAAATACAAAATATTGCCAAAAAAAAAAACTCATGCTTGAATCATATATTTTGTACTTGGTGTAGGAATATATGGGATTATTGTACTTTTCTTATTGATTTTATGCCGGAGTGCGGAATATTTTTTTACTGTGTAGAGTGGAGATTGAGACAAAGAGAATTGTAGGCAGGTCGCTTACATTTTTGAGCATTTACCCTCTCGAAATTCACTAACTCCACACATGCCACAACTCCATGGCCAGATCATTGTCATCTTGTCTCTTGTCTGTTGTCTGTTGTTGGAATGAAGTTGAGGCAAAAGGATGTTGCTTTTGTTTGTTCCTTCCCCTGTCCCTCTGCCCCTCTTCAAAGCTGCACTTAAAGCTTGTCGCGTCTGTCGCTGTCATTGTCACGCTCCACAATCAATGTTCTCTCTGCATTGTTGTTGCTAATGTTTTCACTCTGCAGCTGTAACAAGTTTGAAGACGATAAAGTCCAGCCAAGAGCTGCCAGAATGTTAGAATATCTCAATAGCTGCATTGTGAAATACACTTTTGATTGATAAGCTTTCAAATTCAAGCCGTAATTGACATTAAATGTCTAAAGTTTAATACTAAATATTAATATTTGATTTTTTATACCCGTTACTTAAAAAATAAGTAAAAGGGTATATTGTGATCGTTGAAATGTATGTTACATCAACAGCCGAGTCGATATAGCCATGGATACACTGATAAAAAAAAATGTTTTAAAATCAAGATTTTGGTCTCAGGACTAAGATTTTTGGTCTAAAAAATGCGTCGAGAACATAAAATTCTAAAATTAAGAGAACACATCTTGATTTTAAGAGCATTTTAAATAAGACCAAGTTCTTATTTTAAGAATAAATGTTCTTAAAATGAAAATCCAAAAATAAAAGAAAAAAGTGTTTTTTTAGATTTATTTTGATTTTTATACATTTTATAATATCTTAGTAATTTTATAAATGTTTATTTAATTTGTAAAGAGTGGGATTCGAACCGCCGCCTACTGCTTTCATAAATGAAGCGATTTCTCTAACCTCTCGCCACGGAGCTACCATTTGTTTGGTACGAAATAGTACATATTTATACTTTCCTAACCATTTAAGATATTTATTCTTATATTCAGATTTTAAGATTTTTTAGATTTATTATCTTAGTTTTAGTAATTTGGTCTTAATCTTACTTTAATAACAAAATATCTAAGATAAATGTTCTCGATTTTAGAAGTTGGTCTTTGTTTTCAGTGTACATATTATGATTTTTAAGTTAAGGAATAAATTGAATTGTTGTTTAATTCTTTATATATTTATATCACGAAATATATACCTATATACAGTCTTTCTTTTTATGTAATTTTAATTTTTAAGTCAATAATCACTAAGGTCTCTGATTTGCAGGTTTTGTCTATGAAGTCAGTTTTGGAAATGGAAAACCGCTTGTAAAGTGCGCTTTAAACACTTTTCAGCTTGTTTATAAAGTGGCTTACAAACTCAGTGCAGACGTTGTTGTGCATGTGTGAGTTTAATCTCTGCTTGCCATTTAGTCTGAGCACAAAAGCAGTCAAAATGTCGCCAAGTTTTCGGGAGAGTGTTAATAGTGAGGGCGGGAAGGTGGGGAGAGAGGTGTTTGTTCTGTTACCTGGTTGCTTTTGTTGGCACGCTTCATTGAGGCGCATTTAGGTAAGTTTACCAAGTCGCAAACTTTAATAAATGCCTTGCAGGGATGAAGGGGGAGGAGACTACAAGTAAAATCGATAGTGCTATGTGAATTTAATTTTCAACTTGTCTGACATTTTGTAATTGAAAACACAGACATTGACACTTGACACAAAACAGGCAACAAACCCAACAGACAACAGACAACGGACAACGGACAACGGGAAAAGCGGCAAAGCTGCAAAGCTGCGTATGGCGCATTACTAATACGCAGTGTGTGACAACCACAAGAGACAATTTGGCAGCTGCCAAAGGGTTGGCTGTGGCGATTGCGAATACGAATACGAACACGCAGGCAGAAGAAATGGAAAAAGGGGAAAGGGCAGAGGACAGAGGGCACAGGGAATGGGATGTAAGAGATGGGGCATTGGTATAAGCGGCAAACCGGCAACCGGAAAGTCTATTGCCGCTGCAGTTAAAGCATTTTCCAGCATCAGATGACATAGTACAGTGGAAGAAATCACTAAATTTGCACAATAAATTTTCTAGCGTGTTTTAGAATTATAAATCCACTGAAAGTCAACCAAAAATGTCTGTGATCTTCACGGGCTTTTATCTCTGAAACATTTTATTTTATTTTTATTTGAATAGTGAGAAAAACAGACCGTTGGTATGTCTGCTTTTTTCTTGTCTGCCGAAAATGTAAATGAAATGAAAAAAAAAGTGATTTTAGAGAACTAATTAAATTTAAATTCAGAATTCAAATTTGATTGCAGAATGGTATTCCATGTTGCCAATGTCATTATAAAGTAGTCAAGAATCTTCTACTTACATTTTTACAAATTACAGTTAACATTTTACATATCAAGTTTTTAAGTTTTATTAAATCTAAACTAAAATTTGTTTTCCGATGATTTTTTATACAAAAATAAAAAGGATTAAAAACTGATTTAAAGTATTGATTTATATTATTTAAGACATTTAGATTTAATAAAACATAATAACTTGATATTCAAAGCTTTTCAAAAAGCAAAATCAAGGGTCCCCCTGCTAAAAATAAATTATTATAATTAATACTATTTAAATGCAGAATGTTTTGAATAATTCAATAAAAATGAAATGAAGTATATTACATACAAATATGAAAAAAACAGGAACTTAAGTATCATATTCTTGTTGTGTGAAATAAATATTAGCGGCCTCCTTGTGTCGAAAAAAAGATCGCAAATATAGAAACATGTTAAAACAGAATAAAATAGACAAGAAATTTAACCATATTTGAGGTGCGAAAATTTGAATTATTGTAAGCTTTATTGCCACTGTGCAATGTCCTGGCAAATGTACACACACGCATTCACACATTCAATCCACAGGCATTGTGGCTGTCTCGAAAAACCAAAAATCGAGAGAAACGAAAGGCAGAGAGAGAAGTGCGGAGAAGTGGAGAGAAGTGGGGAGAATTGAGGCGAAAGCCGCCACTCGTTGTTCGTTGCTCGTTGCTCGAGTGGCCGCAGGGCAATTGGATATAATTTCTAATTACACGCTTGGACGGACTTTTTACTGTCAGCTTAGTTTACTGATGTCTCTATATTTCGTGTGTGTGTGTGTGTGTCCGTATGTGCGAGTGTGCGTGTGTGTATTGTGTGTAATTTGCTGCATGTAAGTGTAAGTGTAATTTGGCATTTTGATTTTTAATTGTTCGGCCACACAAACCGACGGCATAGAAAAATAATTTCCACAACTTGCATCCTTTAATTAAACCAGGCAGACAGACATTAAAGACATGCAAGTCAGACGGACAGACAGACAGACAGACAGACGGACAAATGGACAGAAAGACAGAAAGACAGTCATATAGTTGGGCGATTTGTAATTGTCGAAATTACAAAGCTACACATGAAATTTGCATATTATTAAGCTCAATTGTTGTTGCCGTCTGTAGCCAAGAGAAATATATCAAGTGACACTCGTATCTTCGTCTTTGACTGCTGTTTCTCTCTGGTTCTGTTTCTGTTGCTGCATTCTTTACTTCCCCTCTTTGTTCCCCTCTGTTTCCCATCGCCATAAATTGCTGCTGCAATTGCAATTGTCGCTCTGCACTTTGGGAAGCTGGCGATGTCAACACTTGAACACGCGCCAGCGACAGTCGAAAGGCAAAAAGCGCCCCCAAAATTATGCAACAGACTCTCGCAAATTTGGCGCACGAGCAGCAGCAACAACAACAACAACATCAACAAGTAAGACAAACTGCTCGGCTGTTAAATGCCCAGTTTTCATATCTTCGCAGTGGATCGAACACAAATAAAATAAATATTAATAAAATAAAAAAAAATCAAAATAGACGAATAGATATTAATAATATAATAATATTAAAACAAATGTTAAAAAAAATTTATCTTAAATATTACATATAGACTCTGCTTGAATTTAATCGTAATTTGCAATTATATATTTTAATTTTTTACTTTATTAAATATTAAAAAAAAATTTTTGAATGCTTAACATTTTATATAATATTAAAATCAGCAAAAGCAATTGCTCGGCTTATAAAAATACAACAATTTTAAATCAAATGTTAAAAAATAAAATTTTAAGAATAACATATAGATTTCTGCTTATATTTAATCGTTACTTGCAATTATATATTATTATTGTTTATTTTATTAAATATTAAAAAATTTTTTAATGGTTAACATATTAGGTAATATTAAAATCAGCTAAAGCAATTGTTCGTTTTATAAAAGTTTATAATTATTATTTTTTTAAATATTAGAAAAAATTTTTATTTTAAAAATTTTTTTTGAACAATTTGCATTTTAAATAATTGAAATATTAGTAAAAGCTATTTTTCGGTTTATTATATTTTCCGTTTATATTTATATACTAAAATATTTGTTTTAAAGTCATAATTCACCGACGATGAAACTTAACCCATCGAGATGAATTCTTGAGGGCGACATTGTCATAAACTTAAAAGCCTTAAATTACTTTGCGTACTGGGCTTGGGACAACAACAACGACAACAGCGGCTAGCGAATATTGCAGCCAGTTTATTTTTGTGCAATTACAGAATGGGATGAGCTCGACAAAAAAAAAAGAAGAAAACAAAAAAAAGAAGAAGAAGAAAATCATGTTGCAAGAGCGTCGCTGACAACGTCAGCTTTTGCATTTGCTTCAGCTTCTGTTGCTGCTTCTGCTTCTGCTTCAGCTTCAACTGTCAACTGTCAGGCGTTTTTTTATTGTTGTTGTTGTTGCTGTTGTTGTTTCTGTGGTTGTTGCCGTTTCACGCCATTATATTCGCAATATGATTATTATGCGAATGCAAAAGTGTTGACGTTGTCACGTTTGGGCTGCCAGCTTGTCAAGTGCGAACAGCGAAAATGGCATTGGCACAAGTGTTGCCAGTGTTGCAAGTGTTGCAAGTGCTGAAAGTGCTGCAAGAATCTGCTTTACAACCAACTAATTGGCTCTTTTTTTGTCCAACTGAAATTTTCTGCATGTTGAAGTCGCCTGTACAAATATGGGACAATATAAACATATAAGTATGTAAACCGAGAGAAAACATTGAGTTTGGCTTACCTCAAATTTCTTATTACTGATTTATTATTTTCAGCTTTTATATTTTACTATTTCTAATTACTTTTCAGTTTAATTTAAAAATAAATAATTTTTTATAGCTACATTCATTCTTTTGAAAATTATTTAATAAATAATAATCTAATATAAGATTTATACCTTTGGTAGTTTTATAGACTTAAAACATCAAGAAAATATATACAAAACAATTGTGAAATCAAAAATTAGATTTTTCATGTATAAAATTGAAGCAAGTTTTAAAATAAAACCTTAGATTCTATGGTTTGAGAACAGTTTTAAAATATATGAAATCAAAGTATTGAAAATCTTAATAAAAGAATTTTTTTTACGTTCGCCTGCTTGAAATTAAAAATGAAATTATTTTTTACCTAATAAAATCATATTTGGAATAAGATAAAATTAACATAATTGATTAATTTTGTGAATTGAATTAAAAACGTATTTTGAAAAGCGTTTATTCTAAGGAACTTTAAAATACATTTGGCATAAGATGACGTGGAATCGAATCCAGTTATTTTTTAAACTGAAGTTCCATATATGTGACTGGCCTGTCACTTTAAGAAAGCCATGGAGCTACAAAAGTTTCTATGATTGAGTTTTTTGAATACTAGCTGGAAATGTGTGATTTCAAATACGAAATACTTGCTTCTTTTTGCACTGTGTATATTTAGACACACACACACACAGAGGTTGGACTGTAATGGTCAGTCATGTTAGAATTTGATGGAACCCTCATCAAAAGTGATTTAAGTGCGAGTCCGGCCAAAAGTTTTTGCTTGCCTCTTGGCAAATGTGCAAATAACAAATGATTTTGGATTTGCCATCACCCACTTGTAAATAAAAGTGGTCTGTCTGTCTGTCTGTGTGTGAGTGTGTGTGTGTGAGTGTGTGTAATTATATGTGGTATGTACCAGCATGTTTGCCTTTGTTTTTATGCCTGTCATGACTGTTGTATGCCCCTTGGCCAAATCAAATGTAAGCCACAATTAAAACATAAAACTACCAAGCATTTTCCTCTTTTCTATGTCTTTGTTATGTGTGTACAATTGTGTGTGTGTGTCTTAGTTTTACACACACATCAAACATTTTTTGCCAGCTTTTAGAAAAGCCCAAGGGCTATAATTAGCTTAAATTAGTTGCAACTGAGCCTGCGTTTGGCAGCTGAGTCCAGTTGTGAGTTAGGAGGCACTAAGGTATGGAAATAGGAGTTAGAGAAGGGCAGTCAGATAGTGATAAGGGACAGGGGGTGGTTAGGTAAAGGTTTGTCCAGCTCTCAGCTGCCACTCAGCCGAAGAGGAATTTCCGGTTATTGTCTGGCGAGCTAAAGATTCTCAAGTAGTTATCTCAGAGCGCACTCAGACGAAACCGCCAACCAACTTCACCCCAACCCCTAAGCATCCATCCACCCAACTACACAACCAGCCAAGAACCTCGAGAATGCAGCCGAGTGTCCTGACGTTGAACGTAGAATGTGGCACGTTGACGTTGCCTTGTCATAAATCCGCGAGCTGCCTGCCGAGGCTGTCAGTAATTAGCGCGCTCACTCAACGGGAGAGAGAGCGAAAGAGACGGAGAGAGAGAGATGGGGAGAGAGAGAGTGCTCCTTGTTCTGCAAGCAGACTTGCCCCACAAAGCTAACGAGTCACTTGTAAGAAAGGCAATGCCAGTAACTCTGTTGAAACCATACGAGGGTGGACTGATAAGTTATGTAGAAGTCAAATTAAACTAATAAAAAAAAATCAGAGTACATAAACAAGAATAATGCAACAATAAATATTTTAAACAATCAATAGAAATTAATTAAATTTTTAAATATGCCAACTATCATTATTTTCTTTAAAATTGATATTAGACACTATCAAAGATTAACTTAAATAACCTGTAACAAGTATAGATTTTAATAATAGAAAAATCATTTTATATACTCGCACAGAGCATATGAATAATAATAATAATGAACTTTAACAACAATTTACATTTTTTAAAAGTTCAGTTATTAAAAGAATAATTTATAATCATCTCTTTGATTAATTTATTTTATCTGGCGGTTCTAGAAATTCTTCATCGCTTAAAAAAATAAAATTGTTACAGTTTCTCAAAAAATGTTTTTTTTTCCCAAAGAAAACAACACTATTTCAGTAACATCTCATTTCGACTAGCTATTTATATATTTTTTTAAATAAAATAAAGATAATAGTCTAGATAACAGTTTACCTAAATCCATACAGCATGTTGTGTGTGAAATTTATTAGTTTAATTTATATAATTATGAAATTTAAATAATTTTAAGCTAATTTATATACTGTATAAAATATTCCAACAATTATTGGATTATTATTAAAGAGTTATAATATGAAACAAATGCATGGAAGCTGATTCTTTTGATTCTAGCCGATAACATTTTATAGTAATTTTAGAGAATAAGTTTCTATTTGTGAGATTTGGGGACCTTTTTTAACCAATTATTGAAAAAAAGTTATAGTCAGCTAAAAACTAAATTTATAAATGCCTTGACTTGGTATTATTTGTAGGTATTATCTAGATACAAATGTATTTGAGTAAATTGTAAAAAATAAAATAATTATAGAAATTTATTAAAGTTGCTTTTACTTACTAGGGCCAATGACTTGTCGACCCACCCTCGACGACTGGATTAGACAGGCGTCTGCAATTAGTGAGCAGCTTTTGGACGGGAACATTTAGTGGCCAACGTTGTTGTTGTTGCTGCAACAAAGTGGCTGCAGCGAGGCGCCGTCAAAGCAGATGATGAGGTACACAGAACTCGTAGCATGACAAGGCTTCAGAAGGACTCACTGACTGACTGACTGACTGACTGTCCGTTTGACTGAAACATTCACATCAACGCCACGGAATTGCTCTTGTGCACGTTCAGTGGTCCAAAAACAACATCAACAACAATAACAACAACAAACAAGTTGCCACTTGAGTTGCCAAACCAATTGGCACTGCATTGTGGAATAGGTTTGTCCTGCTCTTAGCCATGTCAAAAGTCATCACCTTTATCGCCTTCGTTGGCAAGGCAGCAGCCATTTAGCCAACCCTCCAACCATTCAACCATTCAACCATCCAACTATCCAACCATCCAACCATCCAACAGTTGCATTAGCTCTGGCAATATTATGACTGCAGCCAGACCCAGGAAAAAGGAACAGGGAAAGGACCAGGACCAGGGAAAGAACCAGGAGCTATAGCTGAAGCTGAAGCTGAATCTTGTCCTGCCTGAGTCAAGTATATTGTAATTCATAATCCTACGATTTAGTTGGCATAAGACACAACGCTTTATTTCTTGTTGTGGTTTGCTTTTGGCTTAAGTGGCGTCTTCTCTGGCTGCAGCAACGTCTTTGCCTTCATCTTCCTCCTTGTCTTCGCCCTCTTCCTTTGTCTTCGTCTTCATCTTCAACTTGGTCGCCCAGTCCAAAAATTTTGACACTGATTGTGTTTGCACTTTGTGGGAGTGTGGGGGAGGGGGGGGTGAGGGATTTTAAGCCGTTAAGCACTGAAAATATTTCCTCTGCCATGGGTATAGTTTCTACTCGAAATGCCTGGCAAGTGCAGCTTTGGGACAGACACTGGCAAAGTGGTCACAATTATGGGTTCAATGTGCCACTTGGTTGGCATATCACTTGCTCTGGTTTAGCTAAGGAGCTTAGCGCAATTGAGCAATAAATGATTGGGGAATGAACATGAAAATGAAAATGCCACAGTTGATTATATTTTCAAATAGGTTTTCTCTTTAATTATATGTATTCTTCTTTTCCGCATATACTATATATTATATATATATTCATATATTATGCATTCTTTACAATCATATTCCTGTCTATTCTCATACTTGTATTTGCTTAACTAAAATTTACATACAGCGCTAAACGATCTTGAAGCCACCACATTGATAGGCATAATCCAGGGACCGTAACTACTAGAATTTTTATTTTACTTCTTGCTTTTTTTAAAATTATAAATGATTAATAAATAATGATAAATAATTTATATACATGTATAATAACTAATTTTCCGATTTGTATAAAAAAACTTTAATGATCATACTAAAAATTCCAAAAAAAAATTATTGTTAATATATTTTGGTATTTATCCATAAAATTTTCAAAAATTCAATTATACAAATTTTTATTTTAATTTTACATTTTATTTAAAAATCAAAGAAATAAACCTTATTATCAAATTTGAATAATATTGATTTAAAGCTTAAAGAAAATATTTTTTTTTGGTTGGTATTTTATTTTTGGTATTTTTGATATTATATACGTAATTTAGTTTTAAATAGATTTTTTTTATGATTTTAATATCAACATTATAACTTATTTAATAAATCAACATTTTTTATTAAGTAAAACAATAAAAAAAATCAACAAAAAAGTAAATAGAAAATATAACTTTATCCTGCTTTGAGGATACCACATCAAAATAATGCGTGTTTCATTCATCTTTATCAATTCAAAACTTATAACTATTATTTGCGATCCCTGGCATAATTCATAAACAGTCATACATACATACATCTATACCTTTTAATATATATGTACGATATATAGTCAATAGTTATATTTATTTACGGGGTTTACATATTTACAATAATTTACATTATTATTAAGCACATCAGTTATCGATAACTTTATCGACTTAAGGGTTGCATCCTTGCTTTGATCAATATCTATGGATATATTCACTGTACAGCACCTGTTTCCGATATCTGATTCGGTTACGGTTTTACTTAACTTTTAGGTAGTTTAATTATTGTTCTCTCTGTCTCCAATTCTTTAATTACTTCTGAGATATTCTCCTTCGCTTGACATTGACTTGATTTGGTCGCTGCTTGGATATTTACACGATTCCTGTTCTCCGCTTTCTGCTAAATGATATACATATGTATCGAAGTCCTTCGTATAAATTCTGTAGAGTTATCTAGGGGCTGTAGTCCGGCCTTCATATATATATAAAAATAACTTTGCTCTGTGGCTAATTAACGATTCCCACTTGGTGGTATCTAGACATTCGTCACACCCAATTTGGCCAAATTGCCCAACGTGATGGCGTCACCTGGTTGCAGTTGCAAGGCCGCCTTGTAACTGGCTGCCGCATGATTTGTGCGTCCCAGAAGATGCAGAATGGCGCCCAAATTGGTGTGGGCGTGTGCGTCATCGGGTCGCAAGGTCACAGCCTAAATGAGAGCCAAAAAAATTAGCATACAGTTAATTGTCAGCTTATTTTTATTAGATAATTTTAATTATTATATCGATGCTCACCTTGCGATACCAAATTTCCGCCTCGACTTTGCGATCGAGCAGCCGCAGCGATGTTGCAGCTGCCACAACCAAGGCGTAGTCCGTGGGCGCCAATTCAGCGGCACGTCGATGATAGACGACGGACTCGTGATGACGGGACTGTAGGGTCAGGAATTCAGCTAAAAATAGAAGAGTAAATACAAATTAGGAAATTGTTTAAAATATTATGCAAATTTCAGTTAAAGCTAGGCTTTAATATCATAAAACAAAAACTTTTGTAAAAGGAAGCTATAAAGACATAATATCATTAAATAATATAAATTATAGTAAGTCAGCAAAATTCATAAAAATAGTGTTTTAAAAAATAACGTTCAAATTAAATTAAATTAATAAGTTTTGACCAAATCGTGGTGAATATCAAAGGAGAATACCAAGGAGTTTTATTTTAATAATCCTTTCCTTCGAACAAATATTGGCTAGACAAGTTACAAATATAAGCAAAAAATGAATGAATATAATATTTTAAAATGTTGTTTACAATTATACACCGATGCATTGATTCAACTATGGTGATTTTTATACGATAATAAAATCGATATAAATATTATATCAAAAAGAAAAACTAATAAAATAAAATTAAAAAAATATATCGAAAAAAAATTAATTAAAATAAATAAATAAAGACAAATTTAAAATATTATATCATATTTTCCCCAAAAGAGGAGTAGAATAACCCAAATATCGTATTAAATATGAGTGCATCGCACATTTGTATATCATAAAATTAAATTCTTTTTTTTTTTAACTCAAATAATCGAATTTTGGACACCACTGCTTTATACCGATAGGTGATACCCATCCCAAATTTCATTTATGTACTCACCGTAGTGGTGATAGACGCTGGCCTGCTCCGGCGCCATTTGCAACGCCCGCTTGAACCACATTTCCGCCTCCGAGGCGCGACTGCTCTGCAGAGGAAAGAACAAACTGTAAGACATCTAGGACTCTTGCAAATCTATAGACTACATACATTTCTGGCCAGCGTAATGCCATAGGACAGATGAGCCGCCACCTGATTGGGCTGCAGCTCCAGAGCAGCACGATGATGTCTCTCCGCCTCGTCCCACTGCTGAAGGCGACCGAAGACGTCACCGATGCGCTGGTAAAGCACCTCTCGTTGATGCAACAGCGTCGGCAGAGAGGAGAGCGCTTCGCGGTAGACAGCCAGCGCTCGTTGCAACTTGCCCTGCTCCACGTAGAGCGCCCCCAGCTGCAGATAGGCCGAACTTCTGGCCTGATCGTGGGCACCGCGATCTCTCACCGCTGCCCCATCGAGCGTGGAACCCAGCTGGAGAATCTCGATCGCCTGTTGACGCTTGCCCAGCGCTATGAATGATATGCCGAGGTTCAGGTAGGCAACTGTTTTGGAAAAAGAAAGCAATTAAGATTAGGCAACTGTTTTGAGAAATAAATGAATTAAGATTAATTTTTTTATATAATTATTTTTACAATATAAATTTTTTAATTAAAATTATTTTTTATTATTTTGATCTAAATAAAGAAATTATAAATTTATGTTTTGGGCAAAGAAATAAGTTACTTTACTATATCATTACTTTCATTTATCATAAATAATAATTTTTAATATACAAATTATTAGATGAGTATTATTTGTTGACTTTAATAAGAAATTAAAATGTTACTCTCATTGTTATTATAAGCTTTTATTTAACAAATAATGGTATAACTCATATTTATATTTATTATTAGTTATATAGCTCTTTTTTCTCGATATTTTAATTTGGTTTTTGAATGTTTCCTTTTTTATTTTTATTGCAACAAATAACTTTTATATATAATTTAAATTTTATATTAATAATAAAAATATCAGCAACACTAAATACAATTTTTAATACATTTACCAAGGACTATAATCATTATAAGCTTTATTATAAAAATTATAAATTTTGTTGCAAATAACTTTGGTTAGAAAATTGTATTTAATGCTTTTCAATGCATTCAGATTTAAAACTCTACTCTTTTTTGTTATCTCTGATCATAATTTATTACTTGATTCACTCACCTGCCAGACTCGGGCGAAACTTGATGGCACGCTGAAAGCACTCGACGGCTGACTTATAGTCCTGCTGATTCTGGTGCAGAATGCCCCTGCAATATGAAAGGAGAAAGTGGTAGAGAAATGGAAACGGAAATGGAAAAAAAGAAAGCGAAAGCGAAAGCATGAGTGTTGGCTTTAAAAGACTGCTGGCTGAACTTGTCGCATACTTCAATGTCTGTTTAAGATCTAATTAGGGCATCCTGTGGCAGGCGGGCCACTTGACGGCGCCTAGAAAATTGTCAAGTGTCCGACAGTCGACTGAGAATGAAAGGTGCAATCCAGGCGAAGGTGAAGAAACCACTTGCTCAGACTTATATAATTAGTTTGCCCAGTAGCTGCAGTTGTTGGCTTTATTAAATTTAAATCTGCCACAACTAGTTGCCTGCACATTCTGACACATTCAAGGCATACAGTGAATGCTACAGCTGTCAGCAGCAACAATAACAGCTGACTGACATCCTTGTAAAGGCATAAAAAAAAAAAACAGTTTAAAGCGCTATAATCTAGTTATCGACTAACAAATATCCGTTATTCAACTTATTTTCAAATTAAATTATCGTTGCCATAAAAAAAATTACTGCATTCATTTAGGCGCAACGGAACAAGCTAAAAACAGACATAACTACTGATAAATTTATCCGATCTGAATAAAAATTGTTGGGATAAATCAAAATGTAAGAGGGTAATTTCTCTATTTCAATAAAATAATAATTACTGGAAAACAGGTTTTAAAAGTTTCAGTTTTCGATTTGGGTTCGCTCTCTAATATTCAGGTGTCCATAAAAATGAACAGATATAACAACAACCACTCAACAAATTTAATATACCCTTGTTCTCAATAAGTTCCTGGTATAAAAATCAAATTATACAGTTCAGTGATTTCTGGTTTCGGTGTTTGGTATTTGGTTGCGAGGAGTGTTTTCTTCGAATGTGGGTGTGTGTATCGTGTGTGTGTGGGGTGTGGTGTGTTGCATGTTGTGTGTGTGTGTGTGAGCTTCCCCTTTATCCTTGGTGGCAGTGGCAAACACCGGTAATACACACAATTTCGACAACTCGTTCGATTTCTTTTTTACTACAGTAGCATCCATCTATCCATCTATCTATCTATGCATCTATCTATCTGAGTGTCTGTCTGTCTGACTGTCTCTCTTGCTATATGGCTGGATGTGGGTGTGTCCTTCAGTTTTGGCTCCTGGCGCCACTTGTTGTGGGTGGTAATCAGTCAAGCAAACGACAACAACGAATGCCGAGTGCCGGCAGCATTTGCTATTGATGACTTGATCGCAGTAAATAATATATGTGCAAACAGCTGTTTATCCTTTGAGCGCGAACAGGAAATGGAATAGTCCCGTGGGGAACAAGGATGTTAAGGATGTTGAGCAGAAGTTGCTGCCGATTCTCCTGCGGTTGCCCTGACAACATTGATTTTCGATTAGCGTGGGGGCAAACATGTCACACAGTTGTCCTTGCGTCTCGTCTCTGTTTATAGTTGTTGCTTCAATTGTTGTTGTTGTTCTTCTTGTTGCTGTTGCTGTTGCACGTTGAAGGGTTTCAGGAATTTCAGTATTTTCCCTGCGGCTAATACTCGCATTCTTTGCTCAACAGCAGCAGGAGTTGAATATGACAGCAGCCTTAGCAATGTGACCTGATTCTCTGAACCATTGACTTTGAGTACTTTGACATTAAGGGGGTAGCTTAGCCAAAATACATGCAATAATCTGGCATGCGATAAGGTACTGACTTCAGGCGTGGCAAAAAAGCCGGCTCTCATGCTGAAAATGACGCACTGAATATTCAAAGCGCAACTCCGCGTCTGGTTTTTCACATTTGTATACCCATTGTTTAATAAAGTGTAAGGGTATGTTAACCGTTTGTGTTGAAAACTAGAAAACAGCGACTAAAAGAGCTGGAACAACTAAATTTGAATATTTTCTCAATCAGACTCACAATTTTAAAAATAAAAATCTCTTGTTGATAATTGAATACGTAATTAAATATTGCTCTACTTAATTGCATTAAGATCGAATAAATATAATTCAAGCTAGAGCTGTTTAAAGTTTCTTAAAAATAAAGCGCCTAAAAGTAGGCAGCAATTTCTATACTGTACAAATAAAATTAATAGATATCTTAATATTGTAACTGGTATCTGATAGTCGATTTTTCGACCATAGCCCTTACTCCAGCACACTTACAGCACTTACAACACTAATTATCGTTTTCTTTTCTTTTTTTGTATGAAACTACCTAATCACATTAAGATCGGATAAATATAACTCAAGTTATGGCTGTTTAAAGTGACAATTGCCTAAAAGTATGCAATAATTTATAAATCATACAATTTATTAGCACACACTTTATATATACACATTTTGTAAGGGGTATCTATTAGTAGAGTTTTCGACTCTAGCCTCTTCCGCTTGTTTTTCCACAACTCTGTCTCTCAACTCGCATTTGCAGCTATAACACTTGTTGTTGTTGTGTTGCATAATATGATATTATTGTAGTTGCTGCTGCCGCTGTTGACTCTTTCTTTTGGTCCGTTATGTTGTCGCGTCGCGTTGCATTGCATTGCTGGGAAATATGCGCAATGAGCAAAAATGCAATGCGAACAGACAACAGAGAAAACAGCACGCTTACAGACTTTGTCAGACGTTGACAGACAAAACGGAATGGAATAGAAACGGAGAAAAAGTCAGACAGTCAGGCAGTCAGGCAGTCAGTCAGTCAGGATAGGCGAACAGATCTTTTTGCTGGGGGCTGGGAGTGTAAACGCGAAGGACTTTTGTGTGAGCAGCGGAAAGTGGAAAGCTGGAAAACTGGGAAAAGTATACGAGTATGCAATGAAAAAGTAAGCTGCATGAAATGCGCATAGTTTTGCAGAAACTGAAAGAATTTCACTGCTGCTCCTTGGTGGAAAAAAAAAAACAGCAAAATGGGCTTCATTTGACAGCTTGTTCGGTATTGTCTCTCTGTCTCACTGTCTCTCACTTTCAGTGTGTCTAGCTCTTTTCTTGACGGAAGCCTTGAGCATGAAATGGTTGCACTAAATGCGCAGTGCAAAATAAAAGGAAAAAACCAAACAGACAGAGATAATGAAAATGGCTGCCTGGGTAAAAAGCTGCCATTTATCCGAGCACTTGAAGCGTGTACTGCTCGTATACAAGTGTGTCGCATGTCATGTGGCACAGCAGCTCATCTAATGCGAGTACGAGTACGGGTACGAGTACGAGTAGAACTACAAATAGGAGTACTCCTAAAGGGACTTGGGTGCACTCAGATTGGTTGCTTTTAAAACTACGCAAATGGTCGCTAAGTGGTCGACTAGTCGATACTCACAAATTAAAGTGCACATCGGCCATGTTGGGCCTGTATCTGATTGCCTCCTGCAGCACCTGTTTGGCCTCCTCGTAGCGCGCCTGGGAGCTCAGCACGCTGCCCAGATTACCCAGTGCTGTGAAAGGAGCAAAGATGCAAAAATTTATTACACTGTTCAAAAAAATATAAGTTAAATTATAAATTTATTTTTCTTAATTTTATTTTTTTAATTATTGCATAATTTATATTAAAATTAGCTAGCAGCACACTATTATTATTACTTAAAATTACAAGTTTAAGATTTAAGTCATATAAGTTAATTTCTAAATTTAATTTTATTTATTTTATTAATGCATAATTTATATTAAAATTAGCTAGAAGCACACTATGGTTTACCTAAATCTTAATGGACAAAAATTAAAATTACTTCAAACTAAAAGTTTAAGCTTTAAGTTGAATCATATTTATGTTAAATAAATTGTTATCAAATTATTTACACGTATATACTATATTTTTTATTTAATTTATACTTTATTTTCATAGATTTTAATAGTCAAATATTTTTTGAATTTAATTTACATTTAATTTACATGAATATTATTTAAAATAAAACTATAGAAAACGTCTCGAGGTAAAACAATATACCCTTTTACTTATTTTTTAAGTAACGGGTATAAAAATATTTAAATATATACAGGTTGACACAGAGAGTAAAACCAACCGAAAATCCCTCAAAATTCCATAAATTCTTAGGAGATTTTCTGTTGATTTCGCTCTATGTGGCAGCCTCTTTATATTTAAATATTTTAACCTAAAGACGTTTTCTTTCCCTTATTTATTATAATATTCAACTGAAATAACCACCAAAACTCCATACATTTTTGGTTCATTTTGTTTTCTGTGGAAGATTTGTCTGTTGATATTTCTGTCTGTGTAGTTGAGTGATGACACTTAACAGTGGGTGGTAAATGGGACTCACCTTTTGGCGGATTGACAGTAATGGCACTCCTGTACAGACTCTCCTCGTCCCGCCAGTCCGCGTTGCGTTGCACGGTCCGCAGACTCAACGCAGCTAGAAGGACGCTGAAGGAGAGCAGGAGACCACAACGAGTCCTGGTACCGCGGACTCGAGTGCTGGCCAAGAGCTTGGAGACACCGAAGCCAACGAGAAGGCAAAAGCCAACACTGGGCAAGTACAGTAAACGCTCGGCGACCACGAAGCCCACGTAGAAGAAAAGATTGCTGGCGGGCAGAAAGGGAAGCGTGAGAAAGGCGCAGGACATCAACAGGATGCAGGCATTGCGGGAAGCGAGCGACATTCCTGCCAGCATGTAGTCCGACGAGGCAGCTGAAGCTGACGAGCTGATGTCGATTGAGCCGCAAGTGGAACTGGAACTGGAACTGGAGCTGGAACTGGTGCTGTTGCTGCAGCTGCTGCTGCTGCGTGAGCCGCGAAAGGCCTTGTGTAAGGCCAGGCCGACAGCGGAAGACACAAGGTGATGGGTATGGGGATGGGGATGGGAATGGGCAGGGGGATGTGGTTGTTGTTGTTGTTGCTGTTGTGACACCGAAGTTGCACTTGCAGCTTCACCATAAGCGTAGACGCCATTGCTGTTGTTGTTGTTGCAGTCGCTGCACGGCTGTTTGCTAAATGGAAGCGCGTCCTGATGATAACTTGCCTCATAGGCTTGGTACTTGTTGTTGTTATTGTTATTATTATTATTATTGTTATTGTTGTTATTGGAGATTCGCTTGCGCTTTGCGCGAGATTTGCGTCCAACTTTCTGTATGTGATACTGTGGATATGCTCCATTGCCATTGCCCTCGAACAACTCGCTGCTGTGCAGCAGCAACTTGCAACTGCGCCATGCCACGCCGAAGAGCACACAATAGAAGCAGGCGCTCTGAGCATTGCGGCGATCCCAGAGCGTTGTCACTCGCGGCAACGCGTCCATGCCCCAATCGAAGCTCAGCACCTGCGGCTGCAGCAGCAGCTTAAAGTTCACCACAGGCAGGTGCAGAAATGTCAACAGTCGCGTCCACGCGGACGCAGTGCGTGCTATGGGATTGTCCGCACTCGAGAATGCAGTCTGTGGACCGGGAATCGTGAAAAGGCGCCAATAGAGGCTGAAGAAAAGCGCGCATAGCACAATGCAAAGCGATCGCAAGCGTTGCTACAAAGAAAAGTAAAGAGAGGGAGAAAGAGAGAGAAGAAAAAATAATTTTTTAAATTAATAATATTTTGATGAAGAATACATTTACAGGCCAATTAAAAAACAACATGATATTCCGCATGAAAATCGCATAAGTTTTGGCAAAGTTATGAGTCATTGAATTTTTAGAAAAAGTGTCAAGGGGAGAGTATGGGAAAAGTACGAAACAATTGACAGTGATGCAAAAAATCGAATTTTCTAAGTTAGTGAAATTTTGATGCAGATATAATACAGAGGCCAAATAATGATCAAAATGGCATTCCGCTTGAAAATCGGATAAGATTTGGCAAAGCTATGACAGATTGAAGTTTTTGAAAAAATGTCAAGGGAAGAGTATGGAAAAAGTTCGAATAAATAGACAGTGAGAACCAAAAAATTAAATTTTCTAGGTAAGTAAAATTTTAATTAAGCGGCCAAATAATGATCAAAGTGGTATTCCGCTTGAGTTTTGGAAAAGTTATGAGTGATTGAAGTTTTAGAAATAAAGTCAAGGGGAGAGTATGGAGAAAGTACGAAAAAAATGGACAGTGATGACCAAAAAATTAAATTTTCAAGGTTAGTAAAATTTTAATGCAGACTCAAATAAGAGGCCAAATAATGATCATAGCTATATTCAGCATGAAAATCGGTTAAGTTTTGACAAAGTCATGCATGATTAAAGTTGGTGAAAAAGTGTCAAGGAGAGAGTATGGGGAAAGTAAGAAAAAAATGGACAGTGATGACCAAAAAATTTAATTTTCTAGGTTAGTAAAATTATAATGCAGAATTAATTAAGAGGCCAAATAATGATGAAAATGATATTCCGCAGGAAAATTGGATTAGATTTGACAAAGCTATGAGTCATTGAAGTGATTGGAAAAGTGTTAAGGAGAGAGTATGGAAAAAATACGAAATAATGGACAGTGATGGCCAAAAAAATGGAGAATCAATTAAGAGGCCAAATAATGATTAAAATAATATTCCGCTTTAAAATCGGTTGAGTTTTGGCAAAGTTATGACAGATTGAAGTTTTTGAAAAGTACGGGAAAAGTGTGCCTAGGCTCAACATGTAGAGTTGACTCACCTTATCCACCTGTCCGCTGAATCCGCGCATTACGTCGAAGGCCGCACAGACCAGAAGGGCGGTGATCGCGGTCTCCTTGCAGAGCAGGGCTGCCACAGCAAAGAGCAGGGTTGCGGCAAGGGCCAGCCACTGTCGAGGATCGCTGGACTCGCGCCAGCGCATGTGGCGCAGGTAGCTGAGGTACGTGAGCAGGTAGCAGACACAGGCGGCTACGTCCGCCCGACCCACAACCCCCGCCACGGCCTCGGTGTGTATGGGGTGTGCCGCGAAGAGCGCACCGGCGGCCAGTACCGCCCAGAATGAGGCAAGCAGCGTGCGTGCCACACGCACCACCAGCGCGGTGGCAACGCAGTGCAACAGATTGTTGACCAGATGAAAACCCCACGGCGCAAAGCCGCCGGCCATCAGATAGTTGAGCCTGAAGCTCAGCACACAAAGCGGCCGCCAGGAGCCGTGGGATCCGCTGTCCGTCAGCGGCGTGCCCCAAAAGTCATTGCCGAAGCTCCTTTGCCATGCCACGCCCCCGGACACATCCGCATTTCCCAGTATGGCGCGTCTGAAATGAGAAAATATTCACGGATTTTAATATATTTACAAGTTTCGGATTTATTTGGGTATTTATTTAACATAATGTAAGAGATTAATTAAAACAAAACATTGTAATTAAAATGTAAAATAATATTACATGAAATTTACAAACAAAAGTTTGTATGCTATGTAAAGGATAATAATATTGAAGTAATAAATTCACGCATTTTTGACCGTATTTATGAATAGTACTCCAATATTTGTTGGTAGGATTTCGGTAAATCCAAATCAAATCCATAACAGATGAAAGGATTTTTAAAGTTTATAATCATAGCTTAAAAATTAGTATAGATATATGATTTTAAATTTAAAACTACGAAATAATTGCAAGGATTTGGCAAACCTCAAATCAGATCAATAACAGATGCAGACTTTTAATATTTATAATACTAAACTTTGCTTTGATCAAATAAAATTGCTGCTGCTCACAATCTATTGGTATTTTTAATAAAAAAAAAAGCCAAATACTTTATATATTTTTAAATATTACAGAGCAGCTCAAGGAATAAATGCACAATAAAAATGTCCAATAAAATTGCAAACTCACAATTGAATTGAATTTCGAAGCCAAAGCATGAAAATTGATTTTGTCTACGTCAAAGTGATGAGATTGAGATTCTTTGAGCAGAGAATGTTTCTTTGGCCATTGTTGGTGTTGTTGCCTGTTTCCAGCCAATAATTTGTTAGTGAGTAAGGTGAGAGAGTTTCCCCTTTAGGGAGGAAAGCAGCTGCAGCTGCCTCGCATAATTGTGCACTTTTGTTGGGTCCACTCGGAGCTAAAAGGAATGAAC
Organism: Drosophila innubila; assembly: GCF_004354385.1. Lineage (NCBI taxonomy): Eukaryota > Metazoa > Arthropoda > Insecta > Diptera > Drosophilidae > Drosophila > Drosophila innubila. The sequence goes on along the minus strand of NW_022995372.1, from coordinate 3,899,537 downwards.
GATGCGTCTCGATGTTGCCACTGATGGGCAGCAACAACGACAACAACGACAACATCATTGGCCCAGTTAAGAGTCTGGCACACTCGTGGTCTTTTGGTCTTTGTCGCTAGAATTCACCTGGACACTTTTGCACGCACACCACGAGGACTTTGTAGGATTTTGGTGTGGAGTTCGTGACAGGAACCCAGAACGGAAAGCAGCACAGCTTGTACGCGTTCCATATCACGGGCATTGCCAATGACAACCTTGTTTCTGTCGTTCTTAGACCCTGTACTTTAAATGTCTAAAGCGGCTACTAAATGTGTCAAAAGAAAAATTAATTGTAGCATCAACAGTTGAGTCGATAGAAGTGTCTATCTGTCTCTGTGTACTAACAGATCTCACAAATTTTAAGAGCTAGACGCACTAAAATTGGCATTAAGTCTCCTTTTTCACAAATATGCTTTGAGTTTTTTTTAAAAAGCTACAAACTCTCATAATTCGCATTAATAGTCAGATCTCAGAGACGACACTGTTTATTTTGTTAACTCTCATTCCAAACCCACACAACAAAGGAAACGAATTTCAAGTACAATTTTAATGCAATTGTCTTGAGAATTTACAGATATTATGTGAACTGTAAAATGAATTAGTGCTGAAAATTTCATTTCAATTGTCTAATAAATTTGATAGTTATTCAAGAAATGATTTTGTCGACTTATTAGCTTGCTTGCATATGCATGTCTTTTATTTGCGACTGTAATTTTTGTAAGCAGAAAATAAACATTCTTTTTCAATTTTTAGTTTGTTTTATTTTAAAAAATATCTTTGCTTTTAATTCTTCAAAAGCAAAAATTCTTGATAATAAAAATATTTTGTTTCCGTTGCCTATTCTATCACAAAATGAGTACAGGGTCTCTCACAGTCGTGTTCTATTTTTGGCACTAGTTGATGCTGTTACTGTTGCTGTTGCTGTCGCCATCATTGCTGTGGTGTTTCCCATAAACAAATGCCACTCTAATGCCGCACAAAGTCGCTAGAGCGCCTTCTTGTCAGCTAGTCAGTCAGTCAGTCCGCCAGTCGGTCGCAGTCTGCAATGAAACCATATGCCGTCATAGAGTGTGCCCCGTCCTCGACCTGCTCCTGCCCCTTCTCCTGCCCCTTCTCCTGACGGTGCCCCATCTCTGACATGACTTGAAATTCGATTTTAAGTACCACTGAAATTCCATTGCAATATCCCAGGCATGCCAAAGGCAACCCTAATCCCAAAAATTCTATATATTCTTCCAACTTTTTTTCTTTTCTTTGTGACAGTTAAGGCTGTCTCAGTGTGAGTGTGAGTGTGTGTGTGTGTGTGTGTGTAAGTGAGTGTGTGAGTGTTTGCTCTCCAACGTTTAAATACATAAGTTTGCCTTAAAGCTTAAGCATTGTCGAGAAATTCTTTCTTTAATTCTCAGTTCTTACCTGTCGTCATAGACGAAGCCCGCATTAAGGGTGTTCAAATATAAAACGAAGGCCAGGCCGCAGCAGAGGAGTGAGGTGTAGTCCATGCTGCAAGATAAGAAGTAAAACAAATATAAGAGTTAGTACATTTTATAACACACACACACACACACACACATATATATGACAAACAACTAAATTTATTGATTTGCGTTTCTTTTAAATTGTGTTTGCTTTCTTTTAATAACCCAACCAAGATTTTCTTTATGTTTTCCTGTTAGTTTTAAGAATTTTGCTTTAATATTTTAATTTTGTTAAAAAATGTGTAACGAATTTAAAAGGCAGATACTTTAAAGTTAGTAGAGTCGTCGATCTGTCGACCTATAAAAAAACCTCATTTTGTTAAATAACTGGCTTCGACTTCTCGTCATGTTTATTGTTACTGTGGTCTTAAGTTCCTTTGGAATGAAACGCATTTCACTTATTGGTTATATAAAAAATAAAATAGAAACCATGTTATACGAGTATAATTTATTTCTCAGAGTTTTTCGGCTTTAAAGTTATAATATCTCATATATGTATTATAATAATATTCATTTGTAGATTTTAATGCAAGCTAAAATCGATATTAACTTAATTTTCCTATATATTTACTTATTTTTATTTTTGGCCTGCTAAAGATAACTTTTCTGTCTTACTTCTGCATTATATTTGTCATTAATGTTGTTGTTGTTGTTGTTGTTGCGCCAGCGGTCAATTGTAATGGCTGCTGTTGCAAGAGCAACAATTGCGGCATTGGCTCTTCCTCCCTCGCATTATGGCCAAATGTGCAGGTAGATTGCATTCATGGCTTCCTCTTGGCAGTCGCCAGTTGCCTGTTGCAAGTTGCCTGTTGCAACGTGCTGCTGCCAGTACACATAATGAGCGGCAGTTGGGGCAACAGGATGCTGCCACCATGTTGCTGACTCCTATGCACATTTGTTGCTGCGGCTGCCAACGTCAACATGTGGAAGCATCCCATTCTTTCCTTCTCCGCCTCCTCCTCTTCTTCTCCTTTCCATTCCTTGTTTCGTTTGTTGACATTAAAAGTCGCAACAGTTGCAACTGTTGCAGACAATAAAGGCTGTCTGTGTGTGTGTACTTGTATGTGTGTGTGTCCTCTCTCCTTCATGCCTCTAGCTCTTAATGTACCAAATAATGGACACATGCCGCCTCATGTGCGCTCACCGGGACATTAAGCCGTTCCCGTTGAACGGAGAATCGTCTGAAAGCTTGCTGTCTCTCTATCTCCATCTCTGTCTCTAACTGTCAGTTTGTCTCTTTGTTCCCCCTGCCCTGCTCAGCTGTGTTCTCTGTTCGCTTTTGTGTTGATGTTGGCAGATTTTTAGACTCTGTACGTAAAAAATAAATGTTGGTAACGGGCAGAAATATGTGTGGACGAACATTAGAGATTTGACTTAATGAGCTAGACACACTAAAAACTAAATATGCTATTACATTTTTTAGGAACCCCTATATCTTAGACTAAAAGAGCTAGCCACACCGAACTTGGTATGTGCGATAAAGTGCATTTTCTTTGAAATTTTCATCCCAGTCTATAAGAGCTAGAAACACTAAACTTGTTATGATAAAACCTTTTTAATTTTTTTTTAAATTGATTTTTCAATGAAAGAGCTAGTCACACCAAACTTGATAACAGGTATTTTTATCTATAGCTCATTTAATTATGAACTAAAAGAGATAAATATTTAATTTTGAATTCCAGTATTCTACAAAATAAATACAGGGTGCTCCATAGTCAAGTATACTCGACTGCAGCCTTTTCTAGTAGTTGTTTCTGCATTTGCGGTTAATTATTTTCGTACCCGTCTAAGCCCGATGGCCAGCGACAACACGACCTGTGTCGTCAGGATTTTTCAGAGTGTGGATTGCATATAAAAATCAATGAGATGAGATGAGTCCGGTTGCCAGTTGAGTTCCGTTGAGTTCCGTTGAGTTGAGTTGACTGCCCAACTATGTGCTGCTTTGTGTGGCATACTTTTGGGCGCACAAACATGTATGTAATAAGCAGTTGGATTAGGAACTGCCTCGTTGCCTCGTTGTGCTTATGGGAGCTTAGTTAGTGGCCCAGCAAAGTTCTGTCGGTTAGAGATTTGGCATTATGCACGAGGGCCTCCAAGCGGCTTATGTGCAAATTAGCAGCATTCAATATAACCAACACTCGGCTCCAAAGGGAAGCCAGTTTCTCGTACTCCTCGATGGAGAATAACACACGAAAATTGCTTTGCTAATGAGCCATAATGATGAGCTTTGCTTTTGCTCTTCCATTGACTGTGTCAGCAAGTAAATCTACAAGATGAAGAAGGCAGATGAGAAAGAAGCGAGTGGACAATAACTAGTTAGCCCAGTATATAAAGGGTACAGAGGCTACTGTGTTTGTGGCAATAAATATCAGAGTCTACAAAATTAATTAAGATATTGCTACTAGCAATTTAATGCAAGTAAATTCAAGGAGATAGCTCTAACGCTGCCAACATAAATTATTCAGTTTTTATAAATTTTTTGTCAGTTTTAAATTATTTAATTATTTTCAATTATTTTGTATTATGCAATACTTTTTTTTATATATATTTTTTTTTTTGTTAATTTAAATAAAAAAACCCCAGAATATAAACCCCATATATAAATGGGTTACTTTAAATTTAATTGTTATTAAATAATATTAATTTGGTTTTTAATTTAAATTTATAGCGCTTGCTCACTTAATATTTTATAGCTTTTGTTAAAATGTATTTTAAAAATGCGGATTTGGACTGAATTACTTAGAAATTAAGGCTTTTTACTTTGTAGGACTTAGATTCAACAACTGAAAATTAATTCAATAGGCAAAAAATTTTACAAAATAAAATTAAAACTGTTTAAAAAAATTAAATTTTGCAAATTCATATTGAAATCATTAAAAAAAGTAAATAATACAAAAAATTTTCAAAATGCCAATCCAAAGTGTATTTTAGCAATTAACTACTCGTTTGATAAGTTACTGGTACTGGGCATCTAACAGTCGATCAACTCGCTCGCTGCGCTCTTACTTCTTTGCAATAGGCTTTGTGTGTCTGCCTGATTGATTCGCTTCCAAGCCATTGGCTGGACTGCTTAACATACTCATCAGCATCAGCACCAACATCATTATCATTATCATTATCATGATGATAATCATGAGATACGCTGTCAACTCATTTAAAAAGCCGCTCGCATAGCAATTATCTACAAATAATTGGCCAGCGTCTGCCCATAAAATGAACTTATTGCCACAGACAGACAGAGAGAGAGAGAGAGAGAGAGAGAGAGAGAGAAATGAAGGATGAAGCACGCGTTTATTGTTTGCCTTGGCCTGTTCATACATTTCCTTGATTTTCCCGCACATCATGTGTTACAACTTAACTTTCTTGGCCCACACACACACACACACACACACACACACACACATGGCCAGAGCCTATGGGCCAATTGAGAGCTCAGAGGCAACTGACTTTGGCATCTGGCCATTTTATCGTGCTGGCCATAAATCATGTTTTATTTTTGCAATTAGCGCTGCCACACAATAAATTACGGGCTTTTCATTGTCTCGGTTTCAGCGTTTTTCGTCTTGGCCGCATTTTGTTTGGCTTGTTGCGACACTTGAGAGTTGCCAAGTTTGTTTTGTTTTTAGCCATTTAACTGTTTTAACGCATATTGTTGATGAAATTGCTTGGCCTTTAAAACTGTTGACACAATTTGCCACTCAGCGTATCTAATGGCTGCCAGTTGCCAGTTGCCAGTTTTCCGCTAGCCACTTGTTTTTTATTAGCCTGCCACCTGCACAACTGTCGCTTTGACCCAGTTGCCACAGTTGGTTTTCGGTTTGTTGTGCCTTTGACATTCTGCTATGTTTCCGCTTCCGGTGGCAAGGTGTATGTTGTTTTTAATGTGACTCATGTCACAAAACTTGTGCCCGAAGGTCACCGTCTCAATTTGCAACGCATTCGTATTACACTCTGTCAATCTTGCCCCCTTGTTTCTTTTCCACCCTCCAATCTCATGAACAACATGTAAAGGGGCTGCATTTTCTGCCACTGCCACAAGGTGTGTGTGTGTGTGTGTGTGTGTGTGAGTGTGTATAGGTGTGTGCGCGCTCACTGACTTTGGGGTATTAAAATTCAAAATTAATTGCCTGGCGCGTTTTACGACACAGCGGCGGCAACGGCATCGAAAAATAGCAAGGAATGGAAGAGGGAGGGGAAAGAGAAAGGGGAGTGTCACGGGAAAAAGCAAAGTGAACAAAAACTAATAGGAAATTGCATGGAAGAGCAAACTCGACTGTCAGAAACACTGTAATAATTCTAATAAAACAAAAAATTAAAAAATTAAAAAAACAACATATTATAAAACCATTATCTTGGAATTAATCCAAAAATATCAACATAAGTTATAGCCACAGCAAAGAAGGCCTTCAGGACATAGCTGGAAATACAGAGTTGGGAATACTGACTTCAAATTGGTAAGAAAAACTCCAAGTTTAATTAATAAAATATCAACTAAAATTACGACTGATTCCAAAATAGCAGAGATAAAATCAAAGCACATTTCAAAGTAATTTACAGTTGACTGAAATACTGAACTTACTTTGTCAAATAATTATTTTTTGCAGAAAAACTACAGTTTATAAAAAGAAAACAACTTTTTATATTTAAGTCGGACTGGTTAAAAATTTTAAGCAGTATTACAGCTTTTCTTTTATGTAAAAATTAAAACTAAAATTTAATGTTGGATTCTGTTTTATATCTTTAGAGTTTATGATCCAATCACAATGAAATTTACAAGACATTGTGCCAAAATAGTCGGCTTTGTGTATACCAAATTTGAAGTCTGTATCTTTTAATTTGTCTTAGTTAAATGCTTAGGATATACAGGAAATTGTTTACCAAATCTGGTGTGTCTAGCTCTTAAATGTTTCAGTTCTCAATGTTTCTTAGAACAAATGGTCGCATTTGACAAACTAAATGGTCTACCTTTGTACTTTTTAGGTACAGGGTCTAAAAAAAGGAAAATATATGGAAATTAGAAACTGGCGTCGCACTCGAGAGACTAATAGACGTGAAATTTAAGCGCATTGAATTAATTTCAGTGTCCAATGTCGCACACATACATACAATAGCATATACACCTACTTTAACATGAGGAATGAAGTCATTTGAAGACCCCCTATGGGAGGAATTGGGTAAGGAGTAAGAGAATGGTGTGTATGCTGACAAAACTATAATTAATAGGCGTTTTTATTTCACTTTGGTTTATTATGTATAAAATTAATTATACAGCAGGTCAGACTATGCTAGACCAAAGGGGTTAACTGCCACTTTTTTTTACCTCTTTGTGGGCAGGCAAAAGGACTGCAATACGAAAGGACTCATTTGAAGGCATAAACTAATCATTTGCTACTCAAATTGCTGAGGCATCAAGTCAAATACATACTCGTATTCTCAGGAGCATTGTGAAAAGTGAAAGTTTATTATTATGCGGCAAACACAAAACCAAATGCAGGACTTAACAGGAAAAAAATAGTAAATGGAAAACTGAAAACCGGACATCAAAATAATGAACGGAAAGGCAGTCATTTTGTGTATCCAAGTGTGTGTGTGTGTGTGCCGTTAAAATGCCGAAAACGTTTTAAAAATGAAACGATTACACCATTGCGGCTTGCAAACGACCAAGTTATGATAATGTTTGGCCAACTAAACTCGTTTAGCTTGCCAAATACGAGGCCAAAGAGCCCAAAAAACTGCACAAACTGTGGGAGTGTGTCTATGTGTGTGTCTGAAAGTGTGTATATGTATCTGTGTGCCAGGTAAGCCTGTGAGCAAGTGCACAACACAAGCAAACATGAGCCACCAACCCCACAACTCCACAATGGCCAATGGCCCATTGGGCGCATTGTAAGCCCGAATTCAACTGAACTCGAGTCGACACTGGACTGCACTCTGGGCCTGGTTAACTCCGGTACTTCAATGGTACAAAGGGACTGCTTATTTTGACAAAAGCAACACAAAGATCTTGGTGACTATACACTTGTAAATCGAAAATCATTCTGGATGAGATTCTTAAGCCAAAACTCTTAGTAACTAATTTAATTCCTATTCTTAACTTCAAGATCTTTCAACTACAAACTGTGTCGAAAAACACAAATTCTTAGATATAGTGAAATAAATCTTGATGGTATTTCGTTTATGTTTTTTTTTTTTTTGTGTTTTACAAGATTATCTTATTTTTATTGTGACAGTGTTTGTTATTATCATTTTATTCCAAGGAACTTGTTTTTCAACTTAAAACTTTAAGTGTGGTTGGTATCTCTTTATTTCAATGTACAGCTATGTCTTTTTTAACTATTTATCACATTTTTAAATTAATGTCAAATTTATAAATATCTCTTAAGTAATATTTAATTGAAAATTGGAAAAAAAAATCTCATAAAAATAATATTGTTGATTTTAGAAAATATTCTTTGTTATCAGTGTAGGAGCTAGATCTACTAAAAATAAAATAATCCAAAATTTCATAGCTATGTTTTTGAATTTTTGCACACACGATAAGTATTGTATTCCCAATCTCCCATCAAAATTGTATCACAATCATATAACTTAGAAATTGTTCAAGAAACAAAATTCAGACTGCGCAAGGTAAAAATCCTGTGAAATTATTCTTCTTGTGTATTTTACAGATTATGTACTTTTACAGTCGGGTTCTCTCAATTGCAGTGTTTTCTAATAGTTGTGGACCTGGTATTGGGACTGTGACTGTATTGTGGCACTTGGTTCTGGCTTTGGTGCCCACTGTCGATGCTGTTGCACTCGTAACAATATTTTTGGGTATTTAAAACCTAAAAGCGTTCCGTGTGTCTGTATGTGTGTGCTTGTGTGTGTGTACGAATGTTTATGGCCTCTGCACAGACTTTGGCAGTTTTATGCTAATCACAAAAAGGCAACTCCACCCACAAAAGCCCCACACACACTCATACACACACACACTCATACACTCATACACACACACATGGCATGTGGTGGGCAGTTTCAACCACTCGAGGTAAACTTTTCATATTTTGCCCAATGCAGAACTTTTTGTTGGTTGAGGGATAATCAGTTCACTTATTTTTCCGATTTTCGGTTGGGTTTTCATTCAACTCGTTCAACATTTGCCCAACAATTCATGCAATTGCCCCCCTTTATCTTTCCCTCCTTCCACTCTCTCCTGACGGCTTTCAGTCAGCTATAAAAGTTAACTTCCGCTTTAGTCTTACAATCAGTCGCAGCTGTTTTTACCTATTTAGCATAAATTCCAATTGATTGGGTACATAAAAGATAAGAAGTTTTATTTTACAAAAAAAAGTTATATATCTTGTATATTTTTTTATTTTTTCTAATTTGGTAATAGTTCTTAGTAAAAGTTAAAAGTATGATATAATTATTTATTAAAACACATAAAGTATACCAGCAAATTTATATTTAGCTTATGATTTAAAATGTGTCAATACGTTGTTCACACTTTAACTTTAATTTAATTAAACTTTTTTATTTATTCAGTTTTCGATAAAAATTTATTTTAATAAAATTATATTGTTAATTTAAAAATCTTTCTTTACAGTTAATTGTACCTTTATTTTGATTCATAATTTTGTTTTTTCTGTCAATGGTTTGAATTCGACGTTAAATAAATAAAAAAAGTTTTTATTTGATAAGTCAGGAAATCTTTAAAAAATGTTTCAAATTTCACATTTTGTAAGTGAATGGACTGCATAAGATCTCATTATAATTCAGATATTTAAATTTAAAAAAAATAAATGTCAAGATAATTAATTGACAAACTTCATAAGTATTTATATATGTATAGATGCTTACACTTGGCGACACATTTATAATAATTAGGTAATAATTGGCATCTGTCAATTAACAAATTTCGATACGCCTTTAAGTGGCACACACACACAGACACACATACACACATAAATATGAAACCTCCACCAGACACAACTCAATCCTAGAATGAACCCAACGCAAATTCAACGAACACAGCGAAACTTCAACACTTTGCCGCCATAATTTAATTTAAATGCTCAAACTGTGAATGGTTTAATTATGTATTCACACAGACACTGACACTAAACAGTGAGGAGGGGGGTAATTTAGTTGGTGAAGAGCAAGAGGAAGAGCATTTGATATGCCAAAATGTTTTGGCGCCCGATAAATGAATACCCAAAGAGAGAGAGAAAGAGAGAGAGAGCGAAACTACGAAGCGTCTCGATAATCGTGCACATGCAGACCGCGGATTAGTCAGCGGGTCGAAACGAAGCTGTTTTGGCCTAGTTGTGTGTGTGTGTGTGTTGTGTGTTAATTGAATGCGCAACTGTCGTGCCATCCCACTTTATCACAACACAGGAAGCTCACCTCACTCCTCATACTTCTCTCATCTCCTCTCTTCTCTCCTCTCCTCCTCGCACTCTCCTCTCCTCTCCCTTTACCCTCTTCATCCTCTCTACGCACTTGTGCCTTGTCTGTTTAAGCCTGTTGAACAATTATAACTGGCATGTCCAAATGCCAAGTGCCTGAAATTGAGTCCGGCCTACACGGCGTATGCGTGATGCTCTATATGCTAATTAAAAAGGCATGCATGTGTCAGTGTCTGTGTCTGTGTATGTGTATGTGTCTGTGTATGTGTCTGTGCCCGTCTATGACGGCAACTACAACTGTATGTGTGTCTTTGTGTGTGCTGTTTGCTTTACATAATTATAATTACGCATACGGCATGTTAGCGCACATTTGATGCGCCTACGCACAGAAGCAGTATTACATTTTTTTCTTTTATCTTTCCCCACATGTACATGACAAATATTGACGATTGACTGTTATTTGTACAACTGATGCAGTCGGGAAGGGGATTTTTAATAGTTGCCATGCAATATTTAACAATTTGCGGCTTGATTCAGAGTACAGTCGATTTATTGACTGAAAAGAAAATACAAAAGCCATACTTAAATATTCAAAATATCTGTGAAAATACAGAAAGTTTGTGCTCGTTAATATGCAACAATCAAACGGGAATACATTTGCTGTTTGTCACGTGTTCCTTGTAAATAGTAAAGAGAATCCAATTGCAACCGCAAACATAATTAAAAACTTTGCGCAACTCCAATCGATGGCTCCGATGTTGGCAATTTCGATTGCGATTCGATTGCTATGTATTGGAATATAACAACAACAACAACAAAGGGTCAGGGGAATGCAGCTGTAATAAAAATGGCGGGTGGTTCGGTGGGTCAACCCACTGCACGTACGTGTGTATAAATCCAATTAAATCACAAGTTACGCAATGTGATAAGTCACGTTGTTTATTGTTTTAACGTACAGCCTTCCGGGTTTGTTGGGTAGGGGGGTGATCACTGCCCGGGGGTGGGGGTAAAGTGGTTGCATTCACACCACAATTTATGCACAGCCAAACAAACAAACAACTCACGCGGCTGCTGCGGTGTGTGCAAAAAAATAAATGGAAAAATCCAGAGAAAAGCCTGAAAATACGAGCATTATTGTTTGAACGAGAAACAGGAACAAGGGTTTCCCCCTTCTGCTCAAATGAAGAGCCACAAAACTAAGCGCAGTTTTTATTTTGAATTTGGTCAGCAGAATTTAGTCCTTTGATGATTTCTATGCGATTATTTTTATTGGATAGAGAGCATAAATGAAATAAAACAGTTGATTCAATTTGTAATATCATATTTAAATTCTTGTGTTTTTGAAGTTGAGGAATGAACAAAATAAAATGCTTGAAGTTTAATTTATATATTATGGGCATGTTTTTTTAGAGTTAGATGAGATGTTTAAAATTGTAAATATTCTAAATATTTTTTTTAAGCATTTTCTTGTACTACAAGAAATTGGGAAATAATTTTATTTATAAGTCTTTGATTTAATAATCAACAAGAGTATTAGAATTTTCACTGAAAAAACTCTGCTCGTATTTAATTTGATGTATTTTTTTGGGTAGAGCTTTCTCAATTGAGAAATTAGTATTGAAATGGAAAATGAACTGAAAAGGGAATCGCACAACTAAAAGTATCCAAAAAAGTAAGCACTCGTTATGACCAACTCTTGTTCAAGTTAAAGCATGCAACGGAAAGGTGAAAGAGTGAGGGGGGTGGGTCGGTGTTCAATGGGTCAAACGGGTCAAAAATATGAGTGGAAAAAGAACTGCAAAATACTTTTTGAAGAGCGTTTGGACATTGGAGTTTCGTGTGGCTTTCAGCGGTGTGCAAACTTGATTATTTCCGTTTGGTGGTGTGCGGTTGCAAAGTGCTTTTGCTTTGGACCATCCCCACACCCCCGTAACACCATCCCCCTATTTAACTCAACAGAATAAAGTAAAACGACAACAGACTTGGGCAGGCTGTTTTATTGAAGCATAAATTTTTGCTTGGCAAATTATTTATTAAGACCCCAAAAAAGGACAGAAAAAATAAGTATAAGCTGAAGTAGAAGCATAAATAAAACTGAAAGTGAAAGTAAAAGTAAAAGGGCGTTGAGGTCCTTTATTTAAAGAGAGTTGAGCAAAGATTTTGGACTCTTTCTGGTCAGGAAGCCACAAGAAAGCAAAGTTGTTCCATTCCTAAACTTTTAAATGTCTGTTACTTAATAAATAAGTAATAGGGTATATTGTAACATATTTGTTGAAATGTATGGAATGAGAAGGAGACGGAGACATTTATGATCATCTATCAACTAGATCCAAATTCAACATGCAACAAATTTCTTTTAAATTTTTGTTAGGCTCTTTTCGCTACCAAAAATCTCAAAAAAAAAAAAAAATCACCACATCCAACGTTTTTAAAATATAATTTTGTATTTAACGTTGTCTATTTTTGTTATCTATCATTCAAGTAAATAGCAATCTGATCGGACAAATAGATCGACAGCGATGCCTGTTTTAAGTTGCAAAAACATGTAAAGCAAAGTATGCAACGGGTATTTTGATAGTCTGGTTCTCTAGCATAGCCTTTTCCGCTTGTTTTTCAATGTGCTGCGGCTTTAAGCAGCTTTAAGGACCTTCGGTGAGGAAGCAGCTGTCTCAAAAGAAGTTGGCATTCCTTGGAACATCAACGTATGCGGCTTTTATGGTTTTTTAATGCTGCAAATTATTGGGTTGCTCTGCTTTATATTCGCAACCGCCGACGGCAACAAATGCGAATGGCGCGACAGAGCGTTAAAATTTGTCACGCGCGTTCGCGCCGAACACGGGGCGTATGTGGAATAAATTCATCTTTTTTGTTGCAATTCGGCCCCTGGCGATCGATCGATTTTGTGTGTGTTGTGCGAGGGGGGAACTGTGGGGAATGTGGGGCATGTGGCAGCTGGTAAATGTATATCAAACATTTCTATCAATCATTCAAAACGATTGATTCGCAATGCAAACGAACAGCGCTCACTTACATAGAGAGAGAAAGAAAGGGAGAAGGACAGAGAGAGAGAGAGATAGAGAGAAAAATGCAACTGAGTTCCTATTCCATCGCATTCCATTTTTATGCAACTGTTGTTTCCATTTGCCTCGAAATGATGCACGTTGCACTATGGGAAAAAAATTTGAAGAAGTGAGCAATTAAGGAAAAATTAATTACAATTAAATACCACATTTTAATTAAATACTACAAAAGTAAATAAATATTTAAAGTTCGTAATAAGTAATACTCAATTAAAATTAAATAATTGCAATGAATTATGTAAATTATTTCGATTGTGTACCCAACTAATATTGTGACTAGGGCTTAAATATAAGTAAAGCTTGTAGCTCTAGGATGTTGCTATTAATAAATAATAAGTACTAACGTTTATTATGTTGTTCTTCAGTATCTTGACTATTGTTATATTTCCAAAATCAAAATACTCAAGATGTAATAATAATTAATTAAAGACCACGGCGTACAAAAGTATGATTTTTGCCAGAGGGAGGGTACAAAAAACTAAAGTCTACGACATATTTCAAGTTTCTAGCTTTACAGGCAGAGTTTTGGCAAATAAATCGGGCATCTTTTCCCATAGTGCATTGTTGTAAAAATGTCCAACTGTGCACATATTGACAAATAACAGATTTTTTTTGCCATTGTGCAATTTTTGTCATGTGCGGGCTAAATCAGACGAAACGGACACAAACAAACAGTTGCCCAATTTGTTAGTGCACCCAAAAGTGGGCGTTGATAAAGTGGGTGTGGTGCAGTCTCTGTTGCTGTTGTTGTTGTTGTTGTTGCTTATAAGCAAATTGCGGATTGCTGTTGCAAATTTGTATATTGCAATGTGTGGCTGCCATCTGTAATGGATGTGCCATTTGTGGCATATTGAAAGCTGCAGGGAAAACGAATACAATATCAATTCAAATAGAAATAGAAATAGAAATGGAAATGGAAATCGTTGGAGGAATCGCAATTGGAGATTCGAGTTGCAAGATGGGATTAGTATTAGAGATATGAACAGGTTTGCTTGATCACCCGTTGGCCATTGATTGAGCCAAATTGAATATTTTCAATGTGCGCCAAAATGATGCTGATTCAATAACGAGAAATCTAACCCTCTCTCGCTTCCTCTCTCTCTCCCGCTCTTCGCTTTGCACGGTTCAACAGATTATTGAACATCATCTCACACAGCTTGTCTGTACTTGTACTTGTATGGTATATTATTTAGAGACTAAAATTAAAGAGCTAGAGACATTAAACTTTATGCAAACATATCTGAAAACTATAAAATTTTGCGGATAAACGCTTATTATCTTTACAAACATCAAGACTCAAGACATCAAAATGAAGAGCTAGAGCCATCAAATTTTGCAAAAATGTTGTTAAATATCCATATCTAAGCGAATTTAAGAGCTAGAGCTACCAAACTTGGTGTATACACTCGTATTATCTTTACAGACATCCGAGAACTTTCAGAATTTCGCCACGCCCCTTTTCGCCTACGCAATGGAGTAATAACTCCACCGCTCCTACAGTTTTTTAGATACAAATTTTTTTTATGATGATCCTGCCCTTTTGTGATTAATTAGCACTTAAATTAATCGCAGCCAGATCGGTTAAATATAACGATAATAATGACTGTTTTTTGAGTTTTAAAAATATGTTTCTTTTAAACAGTTCAAGGCCAAACTAGACATTTATAATTAATACATACTTGAGTAGCTTAGACGACAGCGAAAAATCACTATTTTTTAATTTTACTTTTTTTTATTACTTGAAATGAAAATCTACAAAATAATAATTATGCTAATATTTTTCATGTGCAAACCAGGCGCTTATGTTAAATATAATATTTCTAAATTAACAAATAAAAAAAAATTAATAAATCATATAAATAAATTGAGTAAGGGGTATCTCGTAGTCGAGAATACAAATATATTGTTTCTACTTCTTGTTATTGTCATTGAATCATTGTGAAAGTAACAGAACATGTTAAGTGAATGAAATGAAAACAAATATTACAAATTTATTCATTGTGAAGCACACACACACACACACACACACACACATGCGGACAGTTGGAGTTGCCAATGGGTTGCTTTGTTGTTGCCCCGGGATGTTGCACGCTCGTCTGCGGTTGCCTGTGGCAATTGTGTGGCAGCCACAACTCGTAGTCGCTGTCTGCGAGTGTATTCGTAATGCATTTACGCACTCATTTCATTCGTTTCATTTGTTTGGTTGATTTATGCACCGAGTTGAATGAGTGAGAGATACAAAGAGAAAGCCTAAACTAAAGTTGCAGCTGCATCTTTATCAATTCTCCATTGAAATATCTGTATAAATGACGAGTTAACATTGCCCACCGCATTGCCACGCCCCCCTCCTCTTACGCTTCCGCCTACAGTCTGAATGTTTGTGCTGAACAAATACAACTTACTGATTTTATTGCAAATTGATTTTATGTGCAGCTCACCTGCAAACTCACCTGGGCAAGACCACAGACATGGACACGGACACGGACACGGACATGGACATGGATACGGACATGGACTCAAACATGGACTCGGCTATAGTTACAGCTATAGCTATAGCTGCTGCTGCCACGCCCACGCTCACCACTGGGCGGCATTGGCTGATTGGCCCTGACCGAAGCACAGAGTTGGATTCAAACAAATTTCTCATGTTTACATTGTATGGCGATAGTGGAAACTTTTTAATCAAAGTTAATTGGAAAGTTTTGCTTTGTCATTGCAATGTAACACACACACACACACATACAGACACACACACACACACACAAACACGTGAAAACTCCGAGCAATGCAGACGTGCATAAAGAGGCAAACTAAAAATGAAAAGTAAAATGTAGGTTATCCTTCAGCGCACACAAAATGGTCTGTCTCCTTTTCCACCTCCCCTTCCGTAACCCTGCACCCTTTTCTGCTCCTTTTCCACCTGCCTCTTCCCCTCTTTGTGACTCTGCGTTCGGTGGCTCATTCATTTTATTGCTTGCAACTGCCGCTTGTTCCACCTTTGATGATAAAATGTCATTTTGCCCGCTTTACGTGCTGGTTGTGCATAGTGGATAGCGTACACTCAGAGAAAAATGCATAGTGAAAATAACTGCAAGCATATTTGATTTGCAATTTAATAGGAAGCATATTAAACTGATATATAAAGCACTTAAATCTCAAAGTTGATATGAAAATACTATTTTCTGAGTAGTAAAATCAAATATGAGAATTTCTTAAAATTAAAAAAAAAAAAAAATTATAGTTTTTGTAAATATGTTTTACATTTATTTTTTACTTTTTAAATAAATTAAAAATCAAAGCTTTTTTAGTTGTTTTATATATTATTTTTAATTTTTTTCTCAGTTAAAAATCTTTTAACTCAGAATTCTCAATCGGAAGTAGCTTGACCGCAATTGCGACTTGATTTTGAAGTACTAATTTAAAATTAAATAATATTTAATATGTTATTTTCAACTTTTTTGTCTTTGTTTCGAATTTAAATTATTAAAATTGTAGTTTAAATATAAAAATTTTTAGATTGGAATTTTAATTTTGACAATAAATCATAAAACAAATCAAGAAATCAATCAAAGTGAAATTATAAAAGTTTCCACACCACATTTCTCAGAGTGTATGCAAGTGCGTATATGTTCCTCCTCCTTCGACTCCGCTTTCCGTCGTCGACGCAGTCAGGGCCAAGCTGACATTCAACGCTCTTGATTAAATTTTATGCAGTTTAACTATTTCTTTTGCACCTCCCTTTGGTAACAAAGAGATCAGTGGGAACTGAGTATGAGGGAATTCACATACACTGCCTTTTTATTACGTTTGAAGGCTGGCTGACAGACGGACAGTCGGACGGACGGACGGTCGCGTTCAACACTTAAGCGCAGTCGACTACGCCTGTTCCTCCCTTTACACCCCTTTCTGCCGCTGTCATGTCCACAACTTCTCTTGTGTCTCTGCTGTAAGCTTCAGTTTATGCTGCAACCGGAAAATTAATCCTAATGAGTGCTGACATACACACAGACAGACAGAGAGCGACAGGAAGAGAGAGACAGAGAGGAAGAGGTGGAAAAGAGGAACAGGGACAAAGCAGTTTGTTTGCGCATGTGAAGCGATTTATGCTTTTTTATATACCCTGTTTCAAGGGTATAAAAACTTTGTGCAATGTATGAAATACGATTAAAATGGACAGTTATAAAACTATATCAATCAGTTTTGCAACTTCTGTTACATTTACAAGCTCAGATCTCCTCTGAAAATTTCATTACGCTTGGATAATAAACTGGAAAGTTTTTTAAAAATTAATTTAACGGAGCGACGAACCAAAACAAGATGGAAACAATTTCGGTATGCTTCTTTGTATTTGTTTATGTCATAATCAGATTATGTATGTATGTGTGTTTGTGGTAATTCGTATTTGGGGAATCGAAAGGCCTGAATACTGGGTCTCTCACAGTCCAGTAGACTCATCTATAGCGTGTTTACTTGTTTCTCCTCTTTCCGCTGCCTTCGGGCGTTCTTCTTGTTGTTTTTGTTGCTGCTGCTGTTTGCTGCACACGTGCGCCACATGTAAAATGCAAGCTTTCACACACACCTTACACACACACACCACTCACATCTTACACACACACACTCGCACACTGTTTGGCTCATATAAAACAACATTTTGTAAGCATTTTATGGGACCATACTGTGGCTGGCAATGTAGAGAACCTTTTGTAGGGTGGGTAGCTGGAGAAGGTGCCGACTCCAATTGAATGGGTTTCGTTTGGTGGGTCAGGATGCCCGTTCACCTGGTTGGTTTGTGTGCGCTTCCTTTCAAAAGTGTTAAATGCCGCGTTTTGCATTCGCTCACATTGCTTGCATTTTCCGTTCGCTGCTGTTTGGTGTCTTTTATGACAGCAGCTGCCATTGAAAAATGGAAAGCACCTGCTTCTCACTAAATGGAAATGAAATCAGTGTCAATGTAGGCAGGAAATTTGTTTTGCTCAGCTCTTTCAATCAGTCACATCCTTTTTTTCCACACTCACACTCACACACACACACACATGCACAAGGAGCGGGAGTACAACTTTAATAGGCACTGTGTATCAACGAAATTAGCCCAGGGACAAGTTCAGTTTGTCTTGCTGACAGTATCTGATAAATTGTACATATATTTTACACAAATAAGGCAAGACTCACATTCTAAATGATTTGAATTGTAGTGGCAAGAAGAAGAATCAAGAGAGTAGCTGCTAACTTGAAGTCTATATAGCTGCACATGTGTACTGCCCTTTTTTTCAGTACTCCTCCTTTTTGTACTCCCCCTTTCTGTGCATCCCTGCGGCGCATTAATGAGCACGTGTCGTTGGCTGCCATCAAATCATATGTTGATGTCGCCAAGTCACGTCAAAGTGTATTTAGTTTTTAGGCAGAGCCGCGTTGGAAGTCAACGGTGCCAGGCACCTCACAACAATGCCAAAAAGTAAACAAATTAAAATGTATGCACAACGCCACATGTGTCTACATGTGTGTGTGTGTGTGTGTGTGTCTTGACGTGGTAAGCAATTAAGCGAGCTAAGCGAAAGAAACCCCCAAAAAGAATAAAAGCAGGAGCAGAGTAAAAAAATCATTGCATAGCTGCTGGCGCGCACTTAGCGCCCTCATACATCCATCGAGCTATGGCCAAATCATTTAGCCCGCAATTTCAGTGTTGTTCTCTTTTTTTTGTTTCCTTTTTTTGTGTGAGCACAAATTGTTGCCGCGTATGTGTCCTCAATTTTGCAGCTGCAGAGAGAGAGAGAGAAACGGAGAAAAGGGAGAAGTGGCCAAAAGGCCTCCCATTGTAGCGCTTTACATATTTGGCTCATGGCAGATTACGTATACGCCCACTTTGAAAATCGTTTGCATTGCTTTGGCCTTGTTGGTAGCAGCAGGAGCCATCAATCTCTTCCGCTCTTCCTCCCCTCTCTTCTGCTCTCTTCACCTCTTCACCATCTCCTTTAGCTCTTGCTGTGTTCCAGTTATTTGGTGTGCGGCTTTTTTGTACACTTCGCTTCGCTCTGCTTTTGTTCTGTTTGTTTTGCTTTATTTTTTTTTATGTTTTGCTTTAAGCCCTGTATTCAAAAGGGTATACAGGCTATTGGAATTCTGATAATATCTGTCAATTCGTATTAATATGTAGATCTCACAATTGTTTAGATAAACATTAAATCATCAATATCGAAGAGAATAATTAAGGCATTGTTTTGAATACCTGAATTCCTAAGGAAACATTTTAACTATTGTGAAAAAAACAAATTGTTCTAAAGCTACTATGAAAGCAGAAAATAATTGAAATCTTGTTATAAATGGTTAATTTACTCACGGAAAAGTTTTAACTAGTGCTAAAAAAAAAAACTTTAAAGGCAACTTGTATAAAGAAAACATAGTTCAATGACTTGTATGAAGACAGTCGGATTAGTTATTCAACTAATTTAAAAGAAACTATCTCAAAGCCATAATACATACAAACGTACGATTTCTTAGTTTATATTTTTGTATATTTTATTTTTAGTATTCATTAAATATTTCTAGTACTCATTAAATTTGTATTATATTTATTTTACCAACGACAAACGATTTCTTTGTATATATTTTCGTATAAATTGCTGATATTTGTATTCTTTTATACATTTATTTATCATTAAATATTTTAAATTTGTATTATACTTATTTTTACTGCGTTACTGGGCATCTGATAGTAGAGCAACTCGACTCTACAGCTCTTATTTGTTTTCATTTTGCTGCCCTTTTTTACGTACAATTTTTTTGCTCATGTTTGACATCAATATAACTTTATTTCTCCGCTTGGTTTGCTACTTTTCATCTTTGTTATCGCACGTGTGTAGATGTGTGTGTGTGTGTGAGTGTGTATTGGTGTATAAGTGTGTGTGTACAATTTTAGCTCTATTCACTTGATCCAAAAATGCAGAGTTGCGTTTTGCCTTTTAAAACTGTTCAAATCGTCAGTTGTTGATTTTTACAGTTAGTTGCATATGTTTATAACCATTATTCGCTCTCTCTCTCTCTCTCGCTCTCTCTCTCTCTCTGTCTCGCTCACTGTTTCTCTATGTGTGTTTGTGTGTCACGTTTATTTAGTTGCGGCTTTAAAATGGTTTATGGTTTATTTATGTTGCGCTTTATTGATGTTTGCTCTGCAAAGATTCTCTCACACATACATACACTCACACACACATACACCCACACAACTTTTGGCAGATTTTGACAACAGAATTTGGCCGTAATCCTTGGCTAAGTCTCATCCTGAACTTGCATTGGCTTTGCAATTAAACTGCGACCAAAGTTCGCTGTTTGTCGTCCTTAATTATTTATGAGACTTAAGTGTGGCAACAACTACAACAACAACAACAACATTTACTACTCCTACAATGGAAATAACAACATTAAATATACCTTTTATCTCTATCCGAACACACCTTAGACTCACAACTCTTCGGACTCGTGACATTTGCAAATAAATAGCAATAAGCCCGGACACGGGAATAAATGAAATGAGGACACCGCTTTTTATATGCTCTTTCAATTTATGGCCGCAAATGAAATTGCATTCAGTATGACTTTTTACGTGTGCGTGTGTGTGTGTGTGTGCAGTTTCATTTAAATATTTCACACGCACACCAATACAGATACAATCAAATTCACAGTCAGACTATTTTAAGCCCAGTACTTAAAGGAAACACAGACCTATGGTGCTTTTGATTATTTAGTCAAAAATATCTTATTCTGCAAAGGCCGCAAAATAAAAATTTTTTTTAGTAAAATTAAGAAATAATCTTATATTTTAAGAAAGGTTATAATTTTTAGAAAATCTGACACTAAAAAAAATATATAAGGCATTACTTAATATTTTTAAGAAAAATATTTATAAATTTAATAAGTTGTTAATTTAATTTTGATTTCCTTTTGCTAAAAACTGACGCTTTTGAAACTAACAATATTATTTAAATTTAAAATTTTTTTTATTTAATTTTATTTTCTTTTTACCAAATACTATCTTTACTGGTATTTTTTAAATTTCTTATTATTTGATATTATTTTTAAATTTGTTTTGGTCTTACTAACTTGGTTTTACTAATTTTTATAATATTCTTATATTTTGATGATTGATTAAATGGGCATCTAACAGTCTCTTTTGTAGCGTTTTTATTTGATATTTTTTATTGAAAGCATTTGTTTTGACTGTGCAACGCATCGTTTCCATTTGGTGTCTACAATTTTCTTCCGCTTAAAGTTGCCTTACGTTAAAGAGAGTTAAATTCTCCCACTTCCTTCTCCACTTCCTCCCCCTTACATCTCTTGGCTTGCAGCACGCAGCGCGCCAATATTTAAAATATGAAGACCATTAGCTAAATATTGGCTTTGGCACGCGCACGCACACCACAACAGCCCCAATCACCGCCTTCCCCCTTGTATCTTCCCACTACCGAAGCGCACAAAACAGTCAATAATATTAACCAGCAGCCAAAGTCTTGGTCTTGGTCTTGGTCTTGGTAGTGGATACTGGCAAAGCAACTGGGTTGAGTCAGTCCCGTGCTGTGCATACTTATTTGGAGCTCAAGACGCCCAGTGAGGGGGCCAGGGAGGGGAGCGGGGAGTGAATGGGTGAGTGCATAAAATAAAAATAAATGTTAACAATGGCGAAAGGCGTTCAGTTGGTTGCCAATGCCCAAAAACTGAGGCTGCCTCATGCGGCGTATGAAATACCCGAAACAACATTCGCCACACCGCCAGCAGCAGGGAAAGCGTCAGGGAAAGCGATAGGGAAAGAGCAGAAAATGTAGATGATGACGACGATGGCGGCAATTTGTTGTTGCTCGTTGTTGGTTTTTGCGTGTACTTATGCTAAGTAAAGCGATGATGTAAAAGACAATAACGTCTCGGCTGCCAGAGAGATGAAATATGGAAAGGGAGAAGGTAGAAGGGATGGAGTTGGAGTTAGGATGGTGTAAAACGAGTAAGCAAATCCACAGAGACCACAAATTCAACTTCCGATTCCCCCTCTCGTTTGGCATTTCATAAAGTGTGCTGAAATTTGTTGATACTTGTGGTATATATTAAATATATTTTTGAATAACCTTCTTTGATATTTGTATTCGTATTTGTATTTGTTTTTATTGGCGTGTATCTTTTAATATAATTTTACTTATATCCGCCATGTTTTACCAAGAATGTAAACACTTAAACTTTTAATATTTTGCGGAGAGATACAAGTTTAATAATGTAAAACAATATTTAGCAATTAAAGAAGAAATAGAAAAAATATAATTAAAGTATTTTATGATTGAAGCCTTGCATTGAATTTTCAAGTTAATTTAAATTGTATTAAAACTATATCCAATTATTGCCATTGTTTAATTTTACATTATTTATTATAATAAGCATGCTAACTAAAGTATTTTTAGTGTTTCTTAAAAGGATAGGTATATAAGAGATTTTGATATTTTTATACTATAGTTTTAATTATTTGTAAATTAAGATAATGATTTTCTTACAATTATTCTGCTGTTTCTAAATCAAGCTGATAATAATAAATGGCAACATATAAAAATATTAAATATAATACCTTTTAAAAGCTTTAAATAAGTTTGAAATATATTTAATAATTTGTGCAAAACTACAACTTTAATTTAATAAAAGGCTCCAATTTATGCATAATTTTAAAAATGCAGCTGCCACAGCATTTTGCTGACCTAAAGGCCAAACTGAAAATATTCCCAGTTATTTTAATATTATTATGCAGCTGTGCTTAAGCTTCTGCACCACCTGTGCACCGCTGAGAGAATAAGAGAAAGCACAGTGAAATGAAGAGAAGAGTAAGGTTCATCTTGGACCTCAATTTGGTCGCTTTGTCCCTTCTATGTTGCTCAAGGCTGAGCCTGAGGCTTTTAAATTAAATAAACTAACACACACACAGACAGACACACACAGACACATAAATTGAAGAGTGAAGAAGAAGAAGAAGCAGAAAACACCCACGGAAATGTAACTAAAATGCTTGCACACTGACACAGACACACACACACACACACACACACACAGCCTGACACAGATACAAATGTATTTTTCTCAGCTCGTTTGTGTGTGTGTGCGAACTGACACACACACACATTCACTCACATTTGTACATATATTTTAATGCAAATTGAGCAGAATTAATTTAGTGCTGTCTGTGTTTATCTCTGGCGCGTTTAATATGATGCCACCGTCTCTGCCACCGTCTGTGGCAACGTTCTCAGATCCTGCCCCACTCCGGAGCTTAGTGTACGTCTTAGTGTCTCTCTTTCTGTCTCTATCTGTCATTCTGTTTCTGTCTGTCTGCCATATGCTCAACGTTTGCCTGACGCAACATTTTCCTGCTATTTTTCCATGCATGCCACATACATATAAATTTAGAAAAGGGCAGGAGATGACATAGGAAGTATAGCCGACTTATCCAAATACACTCTCAGTCAACCTGCAATTGACCACATTTTGCTGAGAAATTCTTAATTAATTTTATTTTAGTTTCCGTTTTTAAATAGTCCAAAAATAATACCAAGAAAGTCATTTATATGAAAATTAAATTTTTTTGAAGTATAATATATTTATTAAATAATTTTCGTTTTGTAAAAAAAAATAGCTATATAAATTTCATATTTAAATTTAATTTTCGCTATATTAAGTCACAAAATAATATTAAAATCATTGTTTTAGGTTTGATTCCTTAAAACTTGGAGATTACAATATGTCTATTTATAATAAAATTTTGTCTTCATTTTGAAATAGTTGAAACAGGTAATGGCAAATATTTTATCATTATCTTAAAACATATTTTTTTAATACTATAGACTTTTTTTATTCATAAAAATTACTACATATATTGCATACATTTTAAAATTTTTTCATTTATTATTTCAGTATTTGAACATTATTTCAGCTCAACTTAAAATTTTTGAAAGGTTACAATACAAAAAATATTTTTTTAAGTCAGACTCTTTCAAATTTTAAATTTTTGTATCACATAATTTCATAGGTTTTAAAAATTCAGTCAGTTGGCTGTAAAAAAATTCTAAATATTATAGGATATTTTGTAGTCGCAGCTCTTGATAAGTTGCCCCTTGGCTTTTTTATTAAAAAATTGCTGTCGGCATTTTGTGCCTGTCAGTGCGCTGTCATGTTGCCTACTTTTAGGCGAGACTCATGCATATGGAAAAATGCTGTGGCCCTTGTTGCAAAGTCAATTTGGTTGCCACCGCTGTGGTTAGTGTTAAAGAGAGAGAAGAGAGGGAAACAGAGAGAGAGAGAGAGGGGAAGGGAGGGTCGTCTCCGCTTCGAATTGGCCCCGATTCGCATTAGGCACGCATCATTTGCGCGTTTGTAATCAGGCGAAAGTGTTCCGACTTCCCTTTTTGGCCTTGGCCATTGAGTTTGCTTTTCGCTTTTGGCTTCCTTTGTTTGCCTTTGTCTCAATTCAGCAGTGCACACAAACAAATAATACACACTAATACACACACACACACACGTATTGTACATATTTCGAATTTAAAGTAAAAGTTTTTCAATTTCAAGTTTTATGGCGACAAGTTTGCCCGAAGAACACACAGAAAGTACAAAGTACAAAACACAAAGCAGAATTTGAATTAGTGATGTAAAAATACATCGAAACATCAAAAACTCGGCCTTTAATTTAACTTATTATTCCGATCATATTTTGATTATCTATCGAAATGAAGCTGGCATTAAAACGTTTGACGAAAAATAAATTTTATTATTAAAATAATTAATTTAAAAAAAGAGATTTATTTTGAAAAAATGCGATATTTGTCAGTCTATACATTATTTACTGATATATCTACAACTCTATTTATTTATTCCGATTTTACAATTCGATTTAAATCTCGAGTTTGCACTTGCATCACTAATTTTCAGTTTTTCCCTCCTTCAGGTTCTCCAATTCCGTGCTCTGTCCTATAAATTGTGTGCCGGGTGGCCAGATTTCAGGTCTTTGCTGTACAGTGTACACTGTACGGCACTATACAGACCGACAGCTGTGAAGCTGCGTAAATTTGCTTTATTTTATTTCTTTGCCGTTACGTGCTCACAATTCCTGATGCAATTCACCGTCAGACGTGCTTTAATGTCTCTTAAATTTCTGTTGGCCAAAACGGAGCTGCAACCACGTGTTAATACAGCACAACAACCAAAATG
The DNA here is from genome assembly GCF_004354385.1 of Drosophila innubila. Taxonomy (NCBI): domain Eukaryota; kingdom Metazoa; phylum Arthropoda; class Insecta; order Diptera; family Drosophilidae; genus Drosophila; species Drosophila innubila. Next base: position 3,874,346 of record NW_022995372.1, on the reverse strand, counting down.
TAGTTAAGCTGACCAAAAAAAAAGAAGACCAGCCAAAAGGTCACCATTGAGGGAGGCTTCAATCACGCTTGGTTGCCCTTTGTTGCCCCTTACCCCTTGTTGCTGCTTCCTTTCGTCTTGGCACTGATTTCAACTACGTTTTCACATTAGCCGTCGACTGCAATCGTTTAATTTTACGCTTGATAACGTTGGCACAAATGCCAACTACCAAATTCGTGTCCGCATCCGAGTCCAAATTGTAGCACACAATTAAATTCCATTGTAAATTCGCTGCAACAGATTCACGCTCTCAACTCTCAACCCCCAAAACTCATTTCACAGTTAAATTAAAGTCTTCCTTCCCTCAACTGAATCTGTGTCTAGTCTGGAGTCTGGCAATAAGATATTTAAGATATGGATATGTTTAAATTGGCGAATGTTTGTCTGCTTAAAAATAACTGCCAATTTATATACTTAATAAACAAATATTTTTACTTGTAAAGTTGCTAGGTCAAGGTTCAACTTCAATCAACCATAACTTTATTAAAATTTAACCGATTTTTAAGCGGAATATCATTTTGATAATGGATTGACCCTCAAAATTTTTCTGCATTAAAATTTTATAAATTAAAAAAAAAAAATTTGTTGCCAGTTTTTTCAGAATTCGATTTTCATGGTAAGGGTCCCTTTGAAATTTCAAAAATTCAAAATTTCAAATCTCAAGTTTTCACTTTTAATCAACTCCTTACATCGTAATTAGTATAAAACAACACTTTAAGCTTGATTCTGACACCTTTCATTTTCTTGTAAAAAATCATGTCAAAATTAAGAAAAATTTTGACTTGTAAAGTTGGTAGGTTAGAGGCTTGAGCAACTTTGAACCGTTATAACTTTGCCAAAACCCAACCGATTTTCAAGTTGAATGTCACTTTGATTATGGTTTGGCCTCTTTATTCGTTCTGTATTCAAATATAATTCATTTAGAAAATTTTATTATTTTCGACCAACACTCGATTTTGATGGCAAGAGTCCCCCCTTTGAAGTTTCGAAAATTCAAAAATTTAAATCTCAAGTTTTCACTTTTAATCAACTCCTTTCACTTTCTTGTATAAAATCATGTCAAAATTAAGATAAATTTTGACTTGTAAAGCTGCAAGGGCAGAGGCTTGAGCAATTTGAGCTGTCATAACTTTGTCAAAACAGAACCGATTTTCAAGGGTAATGTCATTTCGACCATGGATTTACCTCTTATTTTATTCTGCATTAAAGTTTAATTATTTATTTGAAAAAATATTTTATCTCCAGAATTGGGAATTTAGAAAGTCTTAATCTGTGTCTAGATCTGGGGACGGGGAACTTGGCTATAAAATGCTTAAAATACGATGAATCGAGGGATGCAGAGGAACAAGTTTCGACTGCTTAAGTATTTGAATGTTAAAGAAATTTCAAAAGGCGTTATGAAAATAGCTGAAATTGCTGCGAATGAACTTATCGCATTAAACAATACAAAAGGCTGCTTTTCGTGAATTTTCCGCTGTTTTCTTTTTTGCACTTTAGCTGGGAGTTAAGCCGCATTCCCACTCCACTTTTCACTCTTCTCAACTCGATGCTCGGTTTCGGTCTTTTGTTTGCTTAAATTTGTACACTTTCTGTTCCTCCTCCTGAATTCACCACTGCTTCACTCCTCCGTTCGTCAGTTCGGCAACTCGCCTGCTATTTGCTTGGTGTTTTGCTGTCTGCTGTTTGCATTCGTCTTCATTATTTGTTTGCTCGGCCCGAGTGGAGTTGGCGGAGCCGAAGGAGGAGGAGAATAAAAGGGAGGAGTAGGAGAAAGGGGAAGGACTGCTGTGCACTTGGTAGTAGTAAAGTTTTGGCACAGTTGATTTGCATTCGAAATCCTTGCAAGAGCTTCTCTTACATGGGAATTGGTAACAACACCCAACTTGGCCCACAACAATGATTTATGGATTTTCATCATATTCTGTTGATTCAGGAATATTTATGATTTGCCAGCTCCCAACGACGCTAACCTTTATTTTTCTCTCTGTGTCCTTGGTACTCCACATTTTTTGAGTCATTTTTTTTGTTATAAATTTTGAAAATAAATTTATGAAAATAAAAATAGAACCTTTTACAATAAATAAAAACAACAACAATATGAATACGAGTGTGCTGGAATATGCTGAATATGCGCAAATTGAATTTGATTTTTAAGCACTGATTGCTTTTATTGTTCTACTCTTGGCCAGGCCAACAATGGCGACCGAATAACACAATTTATATAAAATATTCTAAAAGAGATAACAGTCCAAAAGGCCATGGAACATGGACATCTCTTACAGTTGCCAGCGAATAAACGAATATTCGAATATTCGAAGTACATTCATAAATTCATTTACTGTTGTTCAACTTTTGAATTGCACGAAATTGCATTTTTTGTGCACAATGGAAAGTATTGTTTATGTATAAATCGAATTTCAATTGAAAATACAAATGCGGAAAATTTGAAGAGAAAAAATATTGGAAAATTGTCGGTTAAAGCGGGAATTTGATGCAAGACAATGGATGCTTATTGCTAAGTGATTCAATTGATTTCGTTGGGCATTTGAGTAAAAAATTGCATTTTCACTTCATTTCCAAAACACATTACGAGCGGAATGTGCACAAATGAATACTTAATAACACCAACGAATAAAGTCAGGACCCCAAATCCGTTTCGACAAGTGCAAGTCACTCTCTGGAGCGTGAGAAACTCTCACAGAGACACAGAGTGAGAGAGAGAGAGAGACAGACAAAGACAGCCCAAGACATTAGCATGAGAATAAAACCAAATTACAGTCTTTAAAATAAATGTATGCGAAATTTTCAAGCCAAATGCCAAAAAGTATTCAACTAAATGTGAAATAAATTTGGTAGAAAACAAAACGAGCAAAAAGACAGGCAAGAAAACACACACACTTTTGGGATAGGATAGGGAAGCAAGTGATTGGGGTAGGAAAGGGAAGGGAAGGGAAGGGAAGGGAAGGGAAGGGAAGGGAAGGGCAGTGAAGGGCAGGGAAGGGGAAAGTGCGAGAACACGGGCGGGTAACAGCGAAAATGTCAAATCCCTGGGTTCGCAATGCTACGTCAGGAGACGCAGAAAATCAATTTTGGCTACAAGTTTTCAATAAAGTGAAAATAATGTCGCAAGCCAAAAACCAGCAGCAGTCAAAACAACAACAATAAAAACAAGTAAGCTGGCTGCAGCTGAGTTGCTCGACTGTAAGATGCCCAGTACCCGATTCTAAATAAAATAAATAAAGTATATAAAATAAATAAAATAAATTAAAAAAATTAAATTAATTAAATAAATTAATTAAATTAAACAAATAATATAAGTAAAATAAATTAAATAAATAAAATAAGTACAAATTAATAAAATTAAACATTTTAAATTTTAAAAATATTATCTGAATTCACACATAATTTAACAAAAATCGAATCTTTCGAATGTCCAGCCCTGCCTTAACGCGGGATATAAAACAAATTTCATTAAAACTAATGTATCTAAAATAATTTATAAAAATATATTGTTAAATTTCTTCAGTTTATTGTTTGCTCAAATTTAATAACAACTAAATTTCTGATCAGCCAGTATTTTTTTAGCTCTTTGGAGTGAGATGTACTATTTATTTTCCTTGTATAAAATTCTGTGATTGCTTAAATTTATTTATGTAACTTTAAACTGATATACGTGTCTCTAAAATCGAATTGTTGAAGTTTAATGGACTCCAATAAGTATCGACTTCTTCATACAGTCAGACAAGAATTGTCACAAGCCCATTATCCCAGTATCTTTCAGTTACTGGGCTAACAGGAGCAAAGGCAAGAACATAGCAACAGGAACGCGGGTCTGCCATTATCCTTGCGATAAGATAAGAGACGCAGGAGATGAAGCTGGCTGCTATTTCAAAAATCAACGCCAAGTGTCAAACAATGAGGGTCGTTAGAGGCAGCAAATCGAAGCAACAACAGCAACAACAACAACAGCGCCAAAGTCAAGTGCACAAAGCGTCAAATGAAAAGGAAACTCGAGGAGCTGATGCTTCAGCTTCAGCTTCAGCTTCAGTTCGAGCTGATGTTGAGGCTGTTGCCTGGCCAGGAATAAATCCATTGATGCGTAAAGCAAATCGAAGCAACGCACTGTCAAAAAAGTAGCAACAAATGCCGAATTCCCAAGACCGCCGAGTGTCAGGCCGGTGTTTATTTATGTGCCTTGCCTTGTGATAAATCACTGACATTGATGCCAACAGTTCTTCCCTTTCCCCTACCCCATTCTCCTTTCTTCCTTTTACCCTCTTCCATCTTTTTCCCTTCTAACTTCTCTTCAGGCTGTGACATCTAAAACTTTAACCGACTCGAAGTAGGCAGTCACGCTTTGGCTATCAAGTCCACAACCCACAATTCACAGCCCACAATTCACAATCCACAATTCACAATCCACAATCGACACTGTCAGCTCCCTTTTGCGTGTTGCGTAAAAAGTGAAGACTATACATAATAAGTTTATCATGGCCCAGCAACGGAAAGAGTGTGTTCGGTTCTCTCTCCTCTCGACGCTGTTCTAAGTCCCGTGTGGCGTCCAGTGTTGCCCCTTATGAAAAAAAAACACCAATATTTTTGCTAATAACCACTAAAAAACCACAAAATTTCCATTAAAAACTCAGCAAACCTATTTTAACCAAGGCTGCAAAACAGTTCTGAAACGTACTTCGCAAAAACGGTTCAGGTTTTTAGTCAAACATTTGAATTTGTATTCCGCACTTTGTAAAATAATAGATTTGGTTCGAAAAAATTAAATTATATACATTTTATGCTCTTATAATTTTATGCAACTATTTGAGACTTGGAATCAACTTATGTCCTAATTAAATCTTATAAAAAAAAATTTAGAATAATTACAAAAATTCAAATTTTTCTTTAATAGAAAAATTAATAGGATTACAACAAGAAACAATAAAAAATAGAAAAAAAATTTTTTGTATATAATTTAACTAAGCTTCAAAGATCGAACCCCAACCTTGGGATCAAGGAGTACGTGTATATCTGATTTGCGAATTGAACCTACTTATATCTTGCTCTATATTTGGAATCTTTACCAAAATTTTGGTGGTTTGCAGCCTCGATTTTAAGCAAATTGAATGGTTTCATTATCAATTTTCTATATTTTTTTTACTCGTTGGACTTTGTAATGGAAACGGTTCAGAGTGTGACCAGATTCATTGAAAACAACATCTGCGATTTATATGAGTGACAAATTCACCGACGGTGAAATAGTTTCGCTTAATTTTAGCCAGCAAAAATGTCCCTTATTTTGGTGGGAAAAACACCAAAATTGTCAACACTGTTGGCGCCTATCTTAGAGCTGGCGTTTTGACAGGAAATAAAGCGGCGCTCAATCACAGCGCGCAACGGAAATCGGAAGTTAGCAGGCACACGATATCAGCTAGCGGTTTCCTCTCTTTTTCTATCTCTCTTCGTGTCCCCCTTCTATATTTTTATGTCGTCTGTCTTCTCGAACTTGGTCTCAACCAGGCCTGAGTGTGCCCAGATAAAATGTTGTTGATTGAGACGCAGTTGAGCGTTAATAATTATCAGTTGTTGCTGTTTCTGTCTCCATTTTCATTTTCATTTTCATTTTTTGGACTTTTCTGGTGTTGCTCCAAGTGGTTCAAAGTGGTTTCTTTGACTACGTGCTTAGCCAGTTTTGATGTCTTTCAATTTGTGGCTGATTTATTTGTGCATTAACCTCAAATTTGCAGTGTTGAGTCCATTTCGAAATCGTTTCTCCCTGACAGTGATTATCGACTTGTCCAGGCGACCTTCGACCCGCTTCCTTTTTCCCCCCCCTGAACATTTCTTCCTTTCCCCAAACACAGTTGAAACTTTCTATATGTGTGTGTGTGTAAATAAATTTTCTTGCTCATTTTCACAGTGGCTACAAATAAGCAGCAGCTGTTTGTCCCAAAGTTTGAATGCCTCACAACTTATTGATGCTGGTCATGTACTAGCCCCAAAAAGGGGGCGTGGCTGTGGGCTGGGGAGGAGAGGGGAGGGGAGAGGAGACTATTGCCACAGCTGGTGACTCAGCCTTTGATTCTGAATGGGATTGGGTCGCATTGATTTTCCGGACACTTTTGACAGTTACTTGGGTCCAATAAGCGAGTCTCATATGCAACAATCTGTAGATAATTATGGCAAGCAGTGTTATTATTTAATAATATTCAATTTGAATGTAAGCTCAAATCAAGACGCCAATCAACCCCAATCAAAAACTGTTCCCCTTTCAACTGTTGCTATTTTTAAACCACTTAAAGCTGAACGTCATGACTACAAAATGAGATTTCAAGTGGGTTTCCCTGTCAGCCAGGTACGTCTATTGGGATTATAAATAGCACTGAGAAAACTGCAGATATAAAATCGTGTCCGTTTTAAAAAAAATACCGCAGTAGACAGATATTTTTTTATTTTCTTTTGTAATCTGGGTTTCATTTCCTGTCATGTTTATCTAACTGTGTTGTAAGGATTAAAGCAAAATCAAGTTCTGTTTTTCTGTTCTGTGTGTTAATTAAAACTAATTAAAATTTGATGAGGTTAAGTTAACCGTCAATTTGAAATAACAAGGAAATGAAAGACAACTAATTTCTTTCTTTTTTTTCTCAAAATTCTTAATCAATTTGATTTTAATTGCATGTACTATAAGGTAAGACTGTTTTACCTTTCTCAACAATGCATTTCAATCCAGATGGAGTATAGAAAAAACAACAACTCATTTTGTATTTATTTAGTTCAATTTATAAGAATTGAACTTGGCCAGGTATGTTGTTATGCCTCGTCCATTTAGATTTTAAATAGCTCAAAAATTTCAATCATTTTTGTAGGACTTTTATGTGTTTTATTTTCCTATTTTAACCACAAAATCAGTCTCATTATTTTAAAATAGAAAACTATGCATTTCGAAGAACTTTCTCTAGTTTTTTAACAACACATTTGCTTAAGAATTTATCGTGAAACTCACAAAAGAAACTTGAACAAATGCTGCACAATTTTCTGTATATATTTTTATAGAAATTAATTAGAATTTCTGGTAGAGAGAAAGAAATGAAACTTACTTGAATTTATGCAGCCTCGACCACGTCTCGTTTCTCAGCCAAGGCCACAGTTTGGCAAACATTTTGCTCAGTGCCAGTGTTGCCAGATTTGCCAATGGAGAAAGTCGAGGAGCTGAAGCTGAAACTGGAGCTGGAGCTGGAGCCAAGCGATGCTCCATTAGCGGCATGCCCAAGAGCACACTTGAGTTGTGCTTGTGGATTTGTTGAGAATTTTCTTATGAATTGCCTTGCTTTTAGTTAGTTTGAATATTTCATGTATGTCTGCTGGCAATTGTTGTTGTTGTTGTTGTTGTTTAATTCATGCAGCAGATTTCGTTGCATTTTATGTGATTTTATTTCGTTAGCCTGTATGTGTGCATGTGTGTTAGTGTGTGTGTGTGTTGTTATTGTTGATTTTCCTAATTTATATGAGTTTCGTATTCGTTGCATTTATTTGCATTCTCTGCGGCCGGGCACAGATGCAGTTGCAAGTTGCAAGTAGCAAGTTGCAAGTGGCATGTAGCACGTTGCAAGTGGCACAGATGCTGAGGCTTCCGGTTGCATAACAGCAGAGCTAAAAGTAAAAGAAGAAGAACAAACAAGAACGTCAATTTTGCAAACCTTGAAACTCAAAAATTTTATAGCATACTTTTCAGCGCCATTAGTAAATTTTCTAATTATATACAAAATAAATGCCCGAAAATGATTTCGTGCTCATTTAACCTCAATTACACGCACACTAACACCACACGACATTTACACACATGCACACACACACACTCACACCATCATATACTTATGTGGAGCTTTTTGTATAGAGAAACTGCGACTGGGAAATCATTTTGTTATTTTCATGGTAAATTATTTCTATTTGTATTTTCATAATTAATTTTCTTGTCGTTTTGTGTTTCTATTGTTGTTGCTGCTGCTAAAATGTGATTATTTGATCTACATTCGTCGATAATTACGGCTTATTGAAAGTTTTGTTTGAATTAATATTGAAATAATTTGATATTGATAAATAATTACCAAAAATGTCGGAGCTTAAATGCAATATAATAAAAATAAATGGTGTCATTGGTTTTTAGTTGTGGGCGTTTTACTATTTCTTTTTTTTCTGTTTTTTAGTTCGAATTTCCTCATTGCATGTCGTGGATGTTTTATCACCCAATCTACATGTATACCACATATATATATACACGTGTCTATCTAAGTACACGCACTAACATCGATGCATTAGTGAGTCAACCTATTTTTTGTATTCATACCAGAAATTAGGTTAATTAGTGGTCACTTTTTATGTAACTCGCCTCGCATCGATGTGAATCTGAATTTGAATGTGAATGTGAATGTGACTGTGAATGTGACGGTGAATGCATGAGTGAGTGTGCGAGTGTGTGGCTTTGATTGCTGTCATTTTGACGGTGCATACATAAATGATATAAAACTCGTTACGGGTATAGGTCTAATGTTACTTCATACTAATGCAGAATACTTTTTTAGAACCTAAAAAAAAGTATTGAATAAATCTACGAATCAAATTGGAAGCCAGCTAAATAAGACTGGAAAAATAACAAATTTTAAAATTTAAGGAATACATTCGTCGTTGAAAACCTAAAATTAAATTTATTTTTATTTGAAAATATATACGAGATATAATGGACTTTTGACCAATATTTTAGATTCATTAATATAAGAAAAAATGTACAAGTATTAATGAATTTGTTAACAATTTTAGGTAACTTTAAACAAGAATACAAAAAAATTTAAGAAAATGAGTTTAACTTATCGAAAATATTAAGCAGTAGTAGAAAATAAAAAGGGGGAAAAACCAATCAATTAATAATAAAATATTTCAGCTATTTGTAATTTTTGTATTTTGTTATTCAAATTAAACTTTTCTTTATATAATCTAATTTAATCTGATCTAATTTTTATTTGCAAGTTAATTGCTTGCTAGTTTTGTTTTCTCAATATTTGAATTCAAATTAAGTTATTCTAAGAATTTAATACGCATGGGGAATCATGACTAAAATATGCTCATATTTAAGAGCTGTTTTTTTTTCAATAGAAAGCAACATCTGCATTCCCAACTGTCACATCTTTTGTCTGTTTGTTTAACTATTTTATATATTTATGTTTCGGCGAGTAATGAACTTTTATGCATTGTCATTAACATTTATTGTGTTTATCTCTCTCTCTCTCTCTCTCTCTCTTTATCTAGCTCTTCACACACACACCCGCTTGCATTTACTGGATTTTGTTTGTGGCTTTTTGCAAACATTTTAATAAATTTAAATCATTTGTTGCATTTATTTTAATTATGCACATTTAAAATGCATTTTGTCCCGTTCCAAAAACAAATTTCAGCTCGCCGCCAGAGGGCGCTTTAAAGGCTTTTTGCCAGTGGGCGCAGTTGGGACAAAATTGTCGAGTAATTTAATTTCGCTGAGAGAAATTCAATTATTTGCGTTTACAATGCAAGGCTAACAAAAATGCTGACAAAATGCTTCACGCATGCAAAACACGACGATGTCGCCGATGGCAATTGCGATTTGGGATGTTAAAATGGTGACGGCGCATGTTGCGTATACGTGTTTTCATTAAATTTTTATTTATTCGTCCCTCATATTTCCAGGCATCTGTCCTCCGTCTGTCCGTCTGTCCCGCCGTCTTCCGTCTGTCCGTCTGTCCGTCGAGTCACCGTCAAATTCTTTAGGTGTAATTTCATTATTTCAATGTTTTACTTTGCTGAATTATAAATGAGCCTCCGGTTTCTGCGTCTCGTGTTTATAGCTAGTCATGTGTGTTCTCTCTCACTCTCCCTCTCTCTCACTCCCTCACGCACTTTGTAAAGCTCTCGTGTCGTTAAGAGCAGCTGTTTTTTTTTTTGTGAACTGTATTTTTTGAAGGTTTCTCCATTTCTTGGCTTGAAATGTCATTTCGGGGCGTTGGTGTCAATGTTTCTCTCAATGGGCCAAATGTTTTCAATGAGCTAAGCAGCCACGCCTACCAACTACCGCCTACCGCCTACTGACCACATTGCGACGGTCAACTGGCCATAAATATTTGATAATGTGTAGCTGTCAGTTAGACGTCCAATTGAGCGATTTCCTCGTTGTCCCGTTATCCCGTTGTCAGAGACCCGCCTTTGATTTCCATTATGCTTTTTATAATTTTTCACATTTCACGGAGCAGCTGCAAAAGTTCACATGATGCAGCTCGATAAAGTTAAAGCGATTGCCGGTGTCACAAAATTTAACGACAGTGTTCATGTCCCGCTGTCTGTCTCTAAATTTATATTCATTTACACGGAGCGAACGAGTCTAGTTAAAACTTGAAATGCCCAAAGACCGGCCTCCTTTTTTTTTTTATTTTTTCAGCGAATTTAACAAAATTTGAATGCAAAATAAATTTAAAGGCCAAACCAAGATCAAAATGACATTCTGCTTGAAAATCGGGTCAGTTTTGTTCAAGTTTTGTCAGTTCGAAGTTGCTCAAGCCTCTGACCTAGCAACTTTACAAGTCAATATTTATCTTAATTTTGACATGATTTTTACAAGAAAATGAAAGGTCTCAGAATCAAATTTAAAGTGTTGTTTTATACTAATTACGATATATGGTGACATTGATAAAAGTGACATTCCGCTTGAAAATCGGCCCAGTTTTGATTAAGTTATGACAGTTGGAAGTTGCTCAACTCTTTGGCGTAGCCACTTTACTGTTAGAGCATTAATTTCGGTTACGGCTTAAGTTTCGATACTAAAAAAGAAACGGTTAGTTTCGGTTAACGGTTTCGATATCGGTTGCGTAGTTATTCCCTGATTTAAAGTGTGACATTAAATTATTATTTATGTTTTATTTTGTTTATTAGTCGCTAAATTTTGTATTATTTCTTATGGCTTAAACGATTTGGGCAGTAGAATCGAATTTTTTTGGAATGTGCCATTAAATTAAAACACAGGTTATAGCAAAATTATCAAATATCAAATTATCAATATATATAATAATATCAAATAAATTGTAAGTATCGCAACTACTTCATAAATATAATTTCTATATAATTTTAGTGCAATGCTTCTCTCTGTGTATTGCTCAGTATCTAGTCTCTAGTCTGTCTCGCACTTTCTCTCTCCGTCTCTGTCACTTGTCTCGCTGTCGCGCGTTTTGACAGTTTGACGTCTGTTGTTGCCTGTTTGGTTGCTTGTTATAGCCCTTTTGTTGGCCGCAAGCTTGACATTTGGACAAAACGCGGAATAAGGAACTCGCAGTGGCTCGTTGAAAGCGAAATTGAAATTGAAATTGAATATCATTAGCGCTTTTCGGCTATAATTAGCTGTCTGTGTGGGCGACACCAAATTACACATATCGCGCATACGCCACATTGTACGGCACAATTTAGATGTAGGTGTCTGTTCCTTTTGGCATGGAATGTTGTTATTAGCACTTGGCCAACTGCTGATTGGCCTTTAAGCATTGAGTATACGCAGTGTGGTGGCAGAACCTTAACCATTGATTATACGGCAAGAATGTGAACTTGGCTAAAAGAAAGCCACTCGGCAAATTACAAAGCACTGCTCAGATGCGCTCCAATGACAGAGAGCTGAGTATGTGGCAGGGAGTGAGTGTTGCAACAGCTGCCGTTACTTGACACTGAGGCAGCCTGAGGTCATCAGCTGCACAAGCTATAAAGTTTGTCAGAGAAAACTTCACTTTTTTGTGGCGACTTTCGACTTGTGTCGCAGGATGCGAACCAAACTTTTTTGGGCAAGCAAACAACAAATTTTTGGTAACCGCTTGTGCTTAACACTTTCTCACAGAAGTTTTCTGCTGCTGCTGTTGCTGCTGCTGCCATTGCGAGTTTTTAATTAATTCTTTAATAACTCGTTGTTTCGAGAATTTAATTAGGGATTTAAGAGACGCAGTTATTGTCAGAAAAGAAAATTGGTCAAGAAAACTCAACTTGCAAAAATATAAAAATAGTCTAGACAAAATAAAAATAATGTAACTATTTAAAAAAAAATAAAAGTATAACAAATACGCAAAATACTGACTCAAGTTTCGAATAATATCAAAAATAAATGTATAACTATATATATTAGGGCGGGTGAAATGATTTTAAAAGCCAAGCTTAGTGTTAAAAAATTCCTAGAACTCATTTTAGATTCCAATATTGATGGAAACATTTGACATTTTTTCTCACCTGCCTTTATTAGCCTATTTCCCACTTTCTGACCAACTTATTTGAACCGTTTGCACTTTTTAAATGCTAGGACTAAAAAGTGGAACACGCTAGAACGCTGAAAACTACTTTCTACATTTCTGGCCATTTTGTTTATTTGTTGTTCTAAAAACAAGTTTAGCAAAATAACATTTATCAATGTCTAAGGAGCGGAAGAGAGAAGAAGAGAGATGAAGAGAATACAGAAGCTCTGTTTTTGGGTTCGCACTGAATTGAAGTGCATCAAATAAGTTTGAGCATACGAGTTGGAAATTTGTTTGCACACTGTGTCAGTTTTAGTTGCTGTTGTAGTTGTTGTAGCTACAGTGTTGTCTGTGTCTAGTGGCACCCAAGAGACAGAAGAGACAAGAAGAGGAGGCACCACAATGTAAGCACATGCTGTCAAAGTATTTTATCAATAATTCAAGTTCGGTTTCAAAAAACATTAAAACTTGTGGCGCATTTAGACACAGATTTCCCCAGTTGCACAGAGAATAGAATATACATATATATATATATATATATTGTTACATATTGAAGGAATACATTTTTCTCAATGGAAATAATTTACAGTCAATTTCATCAACTTGATTTTGCTAACCAATTTTCAAGATACTAAAAAATTAGTTTTTCCAAAATTTTGGTGAAATTTCATTGTACTAAATTTAGAAATAGATAATACGAGTAGAGAGTGAATGTTAGGTTTGGAGGAACAATTTGTAAATATATTATAAAATGGTCAAAATAGCTTTATTTGTAAATGCTAAAAAAATATATTTAAAATGCATTTAAATATTGTATATAAAGTATTAAAAGCCACTATGGTCTCTATTTGTAAATCTTTTTGTCCTGACTGACTGACTGATCTTTGTACAGACCAAACGGTTAGAGCTAGTATGTTGAAAAATTCCCACAACATAGCTAAGACAAATTTTTTGTGTGGTAAGACAAAGTAATATATATATTGTAGTATAAAATATTTGTATTACAATCGAATAATGTAACTACGAAAATATGTCCAAAGAATAAAATCACTGAAAATTCAACAACAGCGACCTTTTCTTTGGCTGTTTTTAATAGAATTGCTTATCGAAATTTTTAAAGAATTGTAATAATTAGCAAAAAATTAAACCTATGCAACAGATAATTAATTTAATTGAAAAATGTTGCAATTTGTGACTTTTAGAAACTAAGTGTGATCCAGCCAAAAAAAGTTTACTCTTTTTTATTCAGTTGCTAAGGTCAACGACTTATCAGTCCACCCTCGTTTACACTTGGTACTTACTATATGGGACAAGAAATTAGGAGATGCTGACGCTCTGCTGCCGGCACTTGATTAGCGCCAGCCAGAAAACTTTGCCACTTTTGAATTTTGTATTCTGCATTCTGCATTTTGCATTTTATATTCTACATTTTACATTCTACATTTTAGATTTTACATGGCTTGTTGTGTCGCGGCAATTTGTTCGCTGTCACTTTGCACGCGGCTGCGACATAAATTTCGCTTTTGCCGACCCAATTTTTTGAGGGGCGAAGGGCGAGGGCGAAGGGGCGTGGCAGCATCGGCTGTGCATAACCGAAAAGCGTTGTCAAAACTTTGCAGTTGGCTTTAGTTTACACAGAGCAGAGAGAGAGAGAGCGAGAGAGAGCGAGAGAGAAAGAGAAAGTAAAGGCAACCAGTCGAGTAACTAACTAAAAAATGAAAACAAAAATAGTAGACCATAAATAAAAACCACAAGCAGCAGCGGCAAAAGCAGTTTTACCGAGCAACAGCGGTACGCAGCAAAATAATGGAAAAAGTTAGTTTTGCATAACGCGAAGAGTCCGAGTCCACTTGAAAGTCTCTTCTGCTGCGTCTTCTTCCGCTTCTGCCTCCTCTTCTGCCACAATGAGGTAGTGTGAATGGGACATGGAGTGAAAGAATGGGTTACAACAGCTGCCATGGTTCCAAAAACAATGGCAAAAGGACTAACCCCTGAATCGAGATCAGCTAACAGCCAGCTGTGCATGTGTGTGTGTCGGTACACTGAAAAAAAAAGACATGCTTAATATAAAAAAAAATTAAATTCAGTATACTATTCTCAAATTAAGACGGAATGTGAATAAAATAACAACGACTCAGCTTTAAAATTGCCAAATAAAAGCCAATAATATGTTAATTATATAAAATAAAATTTTACTACATGTCTATTTAAAAAAAAGCTTATTAGACACCTGTAGTTTTATTATGTATGGGTCTAAATATATTTGTTTTGTTTAAAATGTTAATTACAAATATTATTAGTTTCAATGAATTTGTTTTTAAACAGAAATTTTTTACTTTTTAAAATTTTAATTACTAAGCAAACTTGTAAATTTTAGAATTTAAAATTAATAAATTTACTAAAAATGTCTTAAAGAAGCCCGAAAACCAAAGTATTAAGCCAAATAAACCAAATTATTACTTCAAAAAATGTTGCTTAAATTAAGTATTTTGAATTTTACACTGTTCAGTATTTGTTATGTTGTATTTGGTTTAAAAATATCTAGGATTTCTATATTTACGATTGACTTAACTCTGGAAACTTGGATATTTTTCTGTCTGTGTATAAATGTGTGTGTGTGTGTGTTTGTTGTGTGTTTGTTGTGTGGGTGTGAGTGTGTGGGTGTGTGTGCCAGTTGTGGTTACACACTGTGGTAATGCTCACATTCACACTCACACACACATAAATTGTCAGCTTGAGCCAAGGTTAGCATTTAAATAGAGAGACACAAGAGACAGAGAGAGAGAGAGAGAGAGAGAGAGTGAGAAAACAAAAGGAAGCAGGGAAGCTGGAGAAAGAGAGATAGAAAGAGCAGTTTGCAAAATTACAGCAGCTGGCAAAGCCGTTACCAATGCCAGAGCCCTAACTAACACCCTTCTCTCCCCCTCCTCTCCCTTTCTCCGTCTCCCTTCTCCCCTCTCACACTCCATGCAACATGAAACAGACAAAGTTGCAGCTTTTACTACCAATCGACCAACTACAAACTGCAGTTGCAACTGCAACTGGTAAATATAAAAGGAAGCAAGGAGAAAGTGAGGAAAACCAACTGGGATTGGGACTGGGATTGGGAAAAGGAAGTATACTGACTTTACTGCAGCCTCTCAGCACACATAAACTAGTCCAAAATCGAAAGTTGCATTGAACTTCCTTTTTCTGGTTTTCAGTTTCCAGTTCCTTCACATTCACATTCATTCACATTCACATTCATTTCATTTCCATTCGATTCGATTCGATGTGACTCAAAATTGAAATTCTAATAAAACGTTGACATTGCAAACTCTTTATTTTGGAATTCTTATTAGAACGAGAACGAAGTCAAGAATTTATTAAAAAGACACTTTTAAAGTAATTTTTAGATATGCTCATAATTATGCTGAAATTTAGATTTTACAATTTTCGAGTTTTCTAAGCTATTAATTTCAAAAAGTTAAAAAATTTATATTTAAAAACAAAACTAATCAAACCAAAAATATATTATCAACTGCAATTTTTAATAAATATTTTAAATAAACCAACATTTATGGGTCTAAATATTTAAATTAATTTAATTAAATGAATTAATTAATTTTAAAAATTTCAGTTCATTAATATAATATAAGTGCAGGTGTCTAATAAGATATTTTTAAAATAGGCATTAAATAAATTTTTAATTTGAATTTTAGGTAAATTTTTGTGAAGCAATTCTGGTTAACATTAATTCATTTTATTTTTATTTCAAGCTATCGCGACTTATTTTAAATGCGTAGTATTCTCAGTTTTTATATAGATTAGTAACTATAACTGTTTGCACTGAAGACAACTAAAAAGTTGTTCCAGAGACTTAAAAAAGTGAATTACATTTTTGATATTTAAGCTCGTAAATCGATTTATTTTCTACTGAAACCTTATGTAAAATACTTGTTCTTTCTTTCAGCCTCTTTAGCGATTAGTAATTATAATTTGCAGCTTTAACAAACACTTAAAAACTTTGCCCAATTTTTGGCCGTGGCGAATTACACGCATAATTTATTTAGTGGATTTCGGCAGCTTTGAAACGAACTTTAATTTATGTGCGTCTAAACAAAAAACTTTGCACTTGTTTCACACACACATTTTAATTATATTTGTGTATATAGCTGTCTTTGGGAAAGCGAGTGGAAATGAAATTTAAGGCGATTTTGCTGCAGAGAGAAACATGCTAATTGAATTCCATACAATAATTTTGCTATGCTTTATTCATTAGGCGCATAAAAACGCAATGCGGCCAGCAAGCAAACAAACAAACAATCAAACTAATTTGCATAATGTTAGGCTCACTCACAGATACACTAACACACTCACACATAAATAAAATATACCAGAAAATAACTAACTAAATGCGTGAATCCTGTAAATGAATGAATGAAATCGCAGTTGACAACTTTTTAAGCAGCACAAAATTTACGGCTCTTTTAATCTGCGCGCTGGACAAAAAATAACAACAAATAAAACATATGAAAATACGAAAAATTAAAAAAAAAGAAAAAAGGACATAGCTATTTTTGGCTGGTAGGCAAAAAAAAAATATAAAGAAATTTAACCACAAGCAATTTTATCTCATTATTAGCGCATGAGGTAACATTAACAGCCAAAGAATAAAATTCACCAGCGGCCATAGAGAACAAAATTCAAATAAAAGATATAATATACACTCTGTGTGCTGGCCAAGTTAAAATTTAAATAAAATGACGTTGCCAGAGAGCAGAGGGCAAACGGCTGGCGGCTTTTCAAATTAATATGCGCGTCAGTGTTGCCAGAGTTTGGCAGTTAGATTTCAATGAAAAAGTTGCTTCAATAATCTAAAAATAAATAAATAAATATGCGAATAAACATAACACAACATATTAGCACAAATGAAAAAAAATTTATAAGGTTAATTAATTACGTTTTTATATATATTTAAAAAATGATAATTCAACTTTTACTATATTCGAAATAAAATATACAGGCCTGTTCCGGTTTTCACTTCCTAATTTATCGGATTTAATAAAGCTTAGTACTTAAAAACTATATTTTTCACTTTATCCGACTTAAATTCACCAACTCAAATTGATATCAATACGAAAAATATTTCAGGAATAAAATTAGAAAAGGTCAAAGATTTTCACTTCCGCCAAGTCGTGCCGAAATTGACATCAGGAACATGAGAATTTAATTTAAATCATATTTGTGGTAATATTTGTTATATCTGCGCGAAGCATTTTTTAAAGAAGGTTTTTTATATATAACACAATTTTATTTCAACAATGTTCATTTGACTAAAAAATATTTGAAAACATTTCGTTTGAATGAAAAGTAATGCAATTTTTTATTTTATTTACAACTAATGACAACCGAACCAAATATAACTCTGGAAATAATTAGAATTAGAAACTACAATTTTCAAGCCAACAGTTAAGATAAACAAAACAAAATCTTAAAATTTTATAATAAAAGAATAAAAGTTATCTCGTGACTTAAAAAATTTTATATAAAGAAGTTAATTTTAATAATACTGCTTTTATGCTGACAATATGGGTGCATTTAAAATATTCCAATATAAATTGAATTTCTGAACTTCTAGGTACTCTATTCTTTTAGCAATTAACACTTTAAACATTCGTTATTTTAACAATGCACATTTCTGTACATTTTTATTATATTTTTTTTTTATATATTTCACTTGCACTCCACATCATATAAATAATAAATTTAATTTTTAAAATGCCTTATTTGGCTTATAATAAGCTAAGCTGACAACACTGATGGCAGTGAGGCAAGTGCCTGTTGTTTCATTTTATTTGTGCATTTTTGCTCACAAGGTTGTGTGTTTATTCTCACTGTGTATAGGTACGTGTGTGTGTGTGTGTGTGTATGTGTGTGTGTGTGTGTGAGCAGAAAAGGAAGCGGCTACACGAATTGCCACTTAAAAATTCAAAAGTTTTGCGGCTGGCGCATATGGCAGCTCAGTAGCTGAACAGCTCAGCAGCTCAGCAGCTCAGTCGACGCTCAGTGAGGACAGAGAGACAGAGAGACAGACAGACAGACAGACAGACAGACAGACAGACAGACAGACAGACAGACAGACAGACAGACAGACGGACAGAAAGACATAAGCAGCCAACAAACGGAAGTGTGCGCCAAAACACAGAAGCTGCTTTTGGGATATGGAAAGGATCGTTCTCACAATTGCCAACAACAAAAAGAACAACAACAATAACAACAATAATAACAACAAGGCGCGGCTTTTGAGGTTAGCCCAATGCCGCGGTTTTTGTTTCATAAGCTGGCCGCAAAAGGCCTTAACCCGAATTAAATTCACCAAAGCAGCCAGCGAGACAGAGATAGAGAGAGAGAGAGAGAGCGAGACAGGCATACAGCCGAGTGGCTTTCAAATTTAATTTTAATTTTTTTCGACCCCTATCCTAGTCCTACTTGTTCTAGTACTCTGCTTCATTTGCATAACAAATTCCAGAGTTTCGCATATGAAATACGCATTGTAAAAATATTTGCTATGAAAATATTTTATGCTGGCAAATTTCTACATGAAAAGCGATGCAGCCTGAAAAGAAAGCGAATAAAATTTGGAACAACACAACAGTGTTGACAGAGTTTTCAGAGTGAAAATATGCTATATTTAAATAACAAAAAAATACAATAAAATTAATAATATTAATAATAATTAAAAGCAAATAAAATATTAATTGTAAATATTACATATAAATATAATAATACTATTTAAAATAGTATAACATTTACAAGTCTATTTTTATAATAAATAAATAGCTAATAGAAAACGGACTTCAAAAGTCAAACTATAATTCAAGAAAAATAAATACAAATAATAATCTATATAATACAAAAAATTACTTTATAAAAATAAATAATATAAAATATAATAATATTAATAAATGTAATACTAATTAAAATACTTGAAATTTTATTATAATAAATAAAAATATCTTGAATAAATGCACTAAAGAAATCCTAACTTGAATACAACTAAATTGTTTGTTTTCAAAAATAGTTTGCCTTTAATTTAGAAGCTTACAAGCATTTTATAATATGCCCGATGAAGCCTAAAAAAAAATGTGCCGAAGTGTCAACACTGACACACACACACACACGCAGAGAATCACACACACACACATGTGTAAAGTTGTCGAGGCCTAAACTGAAAGTCAAAATTTGTATTGCATACTTGCAGGCGTCAGTTACGAACTAAATCTACAGTCAGAAACTTTGTATAGATCTTGCAGCAAAGTTTATAGAAATTTCAGCCGGCGTTAAGAAAATGTGAGATGAAAAAAAAGAAAACTGAATTAAAAAGAAAAGGAAAAAAATTTCGGTGTGCATTTGAATTGTCTCGACTTCGCTTGATTACCGTGTGAAAAGCGGGAAAAGTGGGCAAAAGTCGAAAAGTGAAAGCCTTTCTCTCTGGGTACAACTACTTGCCTGCTGTCACTGTAGTTACAGTCGCTGTTGCAATTTCTGTTGCAGTTGAAGTTTCAATTATTGCACTGCAGCTCAAATGTATCCCGATTTTTGGCCAAAAGCAAAAGACGGACAAACTCCGGCGACTTTAACACCGACTACGGCATCGACTTCGTCTACGACTTCGACTCCGGCTTCAATACACGCACAACACTGAAATTGGGTAGCAGGCAGCAGAAACGGGAAACCGGAACGCAAACCGAAACCGAAATCGAAACAGAAACAAAAACGAGCGCACGAAAATTTGCGATTGTGGATTTGAAAAGCTGCTTTAAACCGACAACGCGCGGCTTTTTCACCGTTACCCGCCTACTGAACACAATTATATTTCACGCAATTTTCTATTTTTTATTTCAAATTTGCAATTTCAATGCAATCTTATGTTATTGCATTTAAATGAGATTTGCAGCTGTTGTTGTGGTTAACCATTCAATATTTAAATATTTGCTTGCTCATTTCAGCCAATCGCGTCGCGGCGAACGCAGCGCGTCGATTCGCAGTCTGCAATTTTGCACAGTTTTAGTTTCAGTTTCAGTTGCAGTTGCAGTTGTAGTCGCAGTTGCAGTTTTCAGTCGCTGACCGCACGATTCAGAGGCAAAACGAAGACTGAATTTCGCCAGTTGGCGCACTCGTTGTTATATACGCTCTAACGCTCGTCGCCTCGCAAGTCGCCTCGCAAGTCGCCTCGGCTTCGTCTCGGACTCGAACCACATGTCCACACTAAACAGTTAACAGCGCACGACTGTTAACAGTGCAGAGGATGCTGTGGTGAGTTTTATAGCTTAACATTTGCCGATTGAGTTGTTGTTCTCATGTGACGGTTAACATTTTGTTTTTGTTCGCTACGAGTACACTCGGTTTTATGTAGATGAATATATGTGTGAGTATGTGGCATGCAACAGTTCGTTGTGAGCAATTTAACTAAATTTTACATTAATAAAATACTAAATTATTTGAAATAGTCCCGCTAAAATGTACATAAAATAAATGAGATTTAATTCTCTCTTTTATCTTTATCTTTTCAATAAATATTAAAATTTTTGTTTCAAAATGAAAAATCCAGTTTAGTTATTCTCTAATTTTATGTAATTTTTAAATATTTCGTATGTCAATTTAACACTCCATAGAAACTCATTTTATTTAAATAAACAAGTTAACTTCTTATTTAGAATTTGTTATATCGCTTAATATTTACTCATGCCACGTTTAACATTATCCACTTGCAGGAGAATCACTTGCCATAACATTGCTATAAAATTTATCCGCTACTGTTAAGCTAACATAACAATTTGTCTGTTAGTTCCGCGTTCAGCTGTAGGGGTCGCTTTGTAGCACAGTTATTCTACTGAAACGGTTAACACTCGCCAGCAGGGGCTATGCACTGCAACAGCTGTTAAGTATCGAGCGTTAACAGCGCGTTAATTTAACAGCTCTGTTCTGAGACAACAGAGATGTGAATTGCAACCACATGCCACGCTGACAAACTATTTAAAACAACATAAATATTATATTGAAGATGTAGTACTCGCATATGGGAAAAAAAAGAAGAGAACAGAAAAGGAGAAAAATACCGCTAAGTGGAGAGCGTGTGGTGGGGGAGAGGGTGGTGGAAAATGCTAAAAGCAGCGCATAAATAACGACACTGCGCTGGGAAGCGTACATACATATAAAATACACACGGGTCACCAGCGACGACGAGAAATAAATTGTATTTAGTTGGGCAATTTATGGGGCAGCAGGGCAGCGTTAGAAGTATTGCAGACACACACACACACACACACACACACGTGCATAATTCAAGGCAATGTCGATGGATGTTGCAGTTGCAGTCAGTTGCGGGGGAAGGGGGAGTCCCACAGTGGGTTAAACAGCTGCGCCAACGGAACTAACAATAAAATACTTTGCAAATAAGACAAATTTATTAATATTTAATTATATAAACATTTATATAAATGCTAAAACTAATAAAGAAATTAATATTAAATATAGTTAAATATATTATTTATTGTATTTTAGTATATAGTATTTTAATTGCTTTTAATTCGAGCCTATTTATTTCTTTAAAAGCATCTTTTAGTTTTTGGTCCACAAAAAAATTTGGCTTTGTTTTTTACAAATTTGCAAATCTTAGAAATTGCTCAAAATATAAATAATACATGACTAAAAATACATGATATAAAAATATTTTTTATTTTTTTTTAGTTTTTAATTTTAAGTACTTTTAATTACAAAAACACACCCAAAACACAAAGAACTATTTATTTTTTTATAAATGTTTTTCATTACTTTAAAAACCAGAAAATAATAGATAAATTGAAAACAGTAACATTAAATTTTAAAGTACACTGTTTCCCTTTATTTTTTTTATAGAGCAAATACCAAAACTACGTTTTAAAAAAGATTAAGACAGTTTTGAGAACTGATTTTAGTTGACGGTAAACAGACTCCAATATATAATTAAAGCCATAATTAAACACGTTGATAACTTTACAGTTGATAAAAATATATATATATAAAAATTAAGCAGTTTTATTTATTTATTTATTTGTCTTGCTAGCACTACAAGAATAACAAATAAATTATTGTGCTAGTCACCACTACAATTCTGATACAATGAAATACATATGAGATTTTAAGCCTAAAATTTAATATTTAAATCTACACATAATTTTAGAAAGAAATATTATTAGTATAAATTATGTTTATTATAATTATGAGTTTCAGGTCTATTCCGGTTTTCACTACCTATTTTATCGGATTTCAAAAAATGTTATGTTCCACGTTGCATTTGGGCTAAACATTTTAAAATTATATTTTATAAACTTATTGGACTTAATTGGACCAGCTCAAAATAAATTCAATACGCAAAATATTTCCAGATTGATATAAGAGCAGGCTAAAAATGTTCACTTCCGACAAATCTTGGCGAAAGTGAAAACCGGAACAGGCCTGTATATATTATTGATTTATTAATTAAGTGTAAATTATATAAGATAATGATTTTAATAAAATTATAAAAATGGGCGCTAGCTTTGTTGTTTGTCCCACTGTGCGAGCGGTTGAGGATTGACGTTTGTTGTAGGAGGCAAGTGGAGCGCATTGGTGGCATGTGCTGTCTTTGTTTCACTTTGTTATTTTGTTATTTTCAAATTATTTATTGGTCACAGAGGGGCTGGGAGGGTGGGGTGGGGTGGGAGAGGGGGTTAAGGCCACATAGCAAGGCCAAAGCAATGGCTAATGTGTAATTCAATAGAGTAGTAATGTGCATCAATTTTCAGCTCAATAACGCATGGAATACAAATGCGAAACATGTGCAAATATGTGCACACTCGACAGAGGAGCGATCAAGAGGGACAGGGAGGAAGGAGGGAGGTGAGAGTGAGTGAGAGGGAGAGGAGGGCGAATGGCAGCGACAGAGACAGAGACAGAGACAGAAACACAGACAAACATCCGCAGAAATAAATATCTAATAGCTTCACGCTGCCGCTCTCCTCTCCTCTCTCTCTCTCTCTCTCTCTCTCTCTCTCTCTCTCTCTCTCCCTCTCTCTCTCTCTCTCTCTCTCTCTCTCTCTCTCTCTCTCTCTCTCTCTCCCTCTCTCCCTCTCTCTCCATCGTCTCTCTTCCTCACCAAGTTCCAAGCTCATTGACATTGTGTGAGCGTTTCCGTTTCGTCTGCTACAGCTGGAGAGAGGAGAGGAGAAGAGAAGAGAAGCTTGTTTGCTCTTTGCCTTGGTTGCCAATTCACAGCTCGCAGCTCTTTATCTGCGTTTATTTGTTTTCGGTGTTGGCTGTTGTCTTTGCCTCCAAACCAAAGAGTCTTCTCTTCTCTCTCTTACCACACTCTTTCCTCACCTCCCTTGGCAGCTGCAGTTTTGCCCCAAAAGCTGAAAACGTGGCATAAGGAAAATTACAATAGGTTTGCAATTGTTTTTCTTTCTTTTTTTTGCAACATGTTAAATGTGATCGCGAGTTGTGGAGCAATCGCCATGGGAGAGTGCCAGGAGAGGGATTAGAGGGGGGGAGGGGGTCTGAGTAATGTGTGTCTTTCAATTGTGTGGAAAATGGAACTCGACTGTAAGCAAATGTCTGAATTTATGAGTCAGTGTAAAGTTGGCCAAAACAAGCAGTCAAGAGGCAGCAACAACAACAACAACAACTAGTGAAAAGTGCTCGACTGTTAGTTGCCCAGTACACATATCTTCGCAGTCGTTTCATTCAATCAACATACATGAAATAAAGATTTAATAAAAAATAAATAATTAAACTATCTACAAACATGTGTAATAGAATATGCTTTGAGGTATCGCAAAATACATTTTAATATAACGGTGAGCAGATTTCAAACATTGTAGAGTCTTAGAATTTACTTCTTTGGCCGAATCATCATGACTGCTTTTTTGAGGGAGTAATCATAACCCTTAAAAGTGAACCAAATGACGCCCTTGCCCCAGCTGTTATCATTGTACTTCCCTGCCAAGTTGCTGTAAGAATTCAAGTTAATAAACGAAGCTTTGAAATACAATTAACATTTCATCATACCTTGAGTGACACCGATTGTACCACCAGGCGCCAGTGTGCCTTACAGCACAGTTTAAAAATTGTTTAAAATCATTATCTCGATCTTTGGTGGTAAATTTCATGCCACGATGATTAGAGAGTGAATCACCCGCAGTTCCACTCGCATTTCCCAGAGTGCGTATGACATATTGTTGATCTTCATCGCCGATTGCAAAGTTGTCATACATCTCAAAAGCTTCAATTCCCTCTTTGTCCTCTAGGACAACAAGTAATTCCTGGTTCATTTCTTCCGTCAATGCGTGTATTTTATCCAATCCCAAGAAGAACTCGCCATTCAAATCTCCAAATCCCTCTTTGTATGCAGCCCAGTTGCGATAGAAGTCGACAGTTCCATCCATCCTCCTCAGGATAATTGTCCAACCTCCCCCTCGAGTTTCTGCATCGCAGGCCACTTTAAAAAGTTCACTGCTAAGCTTGGGAATTAGCATTTCATTGATCCCACTAGACTTGGCGTCGGTACAACTTTGGTAAGTTTTCTTAACAAGTGCATCAATCAGCTTTCCTTGTCGTTCCTGTTCCCACCTAAGAGTTTGATTATTTAATTGTTTATTCGGTGCACCTATCAATTTTCCCTGACGCTCCAGCTCCGCTGTAAGAAAGTGAATTTTCGATTCTTTATCAACGCCATCTGTTTTCTGTTGTTCCAGTTGCTCTTTAAAAAGTTCTATATCTGACTGCTTCTCAACTCCATCTTTCTTTAGTTTTTCCAGTTCCGCCTTCAGACTTTGAACATCTGTTGCCTTAACCAGTCCGTCTATGAGTTTTCCTTGTCTTTCCTGTTCGTCTTTAAGTAATTGAAGATCCAATGCCTTGAATATTCCTTCTATCAACTTATCGTGATGTTTCTGCTCCGCTCTAAAAAATCGTTTATTTTAGTTTTCACTTTGTGCATGTGAGAACTGCTATCGTCACTAGCGTGGACCAGCTAAAAGGTTCTTACCTCAGCTCAGTTATTTGTAGATTCATTGATTGAAATAATTTAGTCTCATTAAATTCAGAGACGTGTATTCCATAAGAAACCGAAGTTAAAGTGTTTATTATATAGACTAGATAAATTATTTTGTGCAACATTTTGCGACTGAATTTCACTGAATGCCTGAGAAGACTGACTGAGTCGAAATTTGACAAGTGACCAAGAAGTGAAATTGGAAATGATTATCGTAACCATATACATAATATACTTTGTATATGCATGTATATATTAATACTCGTATCTGCATCCACAAAAACACTCAAGGTTATGCAGCCACAATTCCCGGAACTTTCGCTTCGATGAAATGCTTTTTTCAACTCAAGTATTTTGAAATACCACATACACCAGAATAGATGAGAAGTGACAGTGTAGTTTATAAATAAAACATAATATTCCTTCTCTATATTCGCTATATTTATATATATAAACTGACCTCATTGGAAATGGGCAAAAAAGGGTATAATGTGTTTGGCAGAATGTATGTAACAGGCAGAAGGGGGCGTGGCAGATCAAGTTTGTTTTTATTTTTGTATCGGACCACTATATTATATAGCTGTCATAGAAACGATACATCGATAATGAAGATTTAGTATGAAAAAGTTTATTATTTTTTGAGATATCTTAATCAAACTGATAGAATATTTGTGTTGGTTTGGTACGTTTTGACCACATCTGGCTTATTTCGGATCCATATATAATATAGCTGCCATCATACATAAACTTTCAGTACAGAGTACCTGGGCACAGGGTATCCTACTGTCGAGCGTGCTCGGCTGTATCTGCCCACTTGTTTTAATTTTTAAAATGTTTGAAAAATTCGAAATCAAACTCGATCTGAGTGCACAGCACAGAAATATTATGAGCAAGTTTGGTTGTTCTAACTTAAACAGTCTCTGAGTTGATAGAGTATTCAAAGGCACAAATTCATAACCCTTTTATACCCTTTTTAGACTGGGCAACAGCGGCAACTTCATTGTGTCCGTCTTGCAAGCCAACAACAACAACAAACAGACAAACAAACGAAAAAAGAAAACAAACTCGAATCGCTTTAAATTGTGACATGGATGGCAACTGGCAAGTTTAGACCAGGTCAGAACCGAGTTGTTGGCCAGTTAGACTGTTAACTGTTTTGATTGCTGTGTGCTGTGTTTTCATATTTCAAATTTGTCGCTTTATGTGGCAGCTGAGTAATTTACACAAACTTGTTAACTGGCCTGTAAGAGCCAACTTAGCTTTGGGCTTCAATGTCATGCACAATTAGCTGGAATTTGTGGTATGCTCTGATCGGTTTTTATGGTAGAGGTTCTCTCCTACCACAAAAGCAGGCTTGCAACATCTTGTGGCAAGCTAATAACACCCAATTCCTTATTGGAATTATGAGAAATATTAAAACAAAAACCAAATGTGGATACGAAACTTAAAAACACAAAACTGGCAACTTAGAATCAGGAATTTAATATAACATAAATAAAATATAATTATAAATTTTAGATTAGCTTTTCTAAATCAAAAATACTTTATTTAAAATCGATCGATTAAAATATAACAAATTAGGGAATAAAATCTTAAACCAATTATTATAAATAATGCATAATTTAAATTTGAAACAAAAGCAAAAAAAAATTTAAAAAGTTTTTGAAAAAAAGATAGAATTGCTTAAGTATTTAATATACAATTTTTTATTATTTGTATATTATTATACTCCGATTTTTGATCAATTTTGGGTGTTCTGAACGTTTCTATGGCAATTTCCTTTATATATTTCTACCATAACTATGATTTCTCTTAGTTTTATTTTAGGTTATAACCTGTTATTGCAATTCATAAAATATTTATCAGAATCCGCTTAAGATTTCAATTACACAAATGCTTACGTGTCGTATACTTGATTCAATTAAGGCAATCGAGCATTTCTAGGTTAATATATATCTGGACATTATCACTTTAGTCGACGACTGCAGTTAATTAAAAATGTTGCCAGTAATTTGCTGCTCCTTGTAGGTCCATATATATATATATATATATATATATATATATTTATGCCGTTTAATTCTTGGCTCAAGACTTGCCAACGTGAATTTCAATTTCAATTTGTTCCACAAATTACAAGGCCCAAGAGAAGGGAGGGGAGGGAAGATGAGCTGAGGGGAGGGTTGGTCCATCAGCTGAATGTGCAAAGTGTGTGTGTGTGTGTGTGTGTGTGTGAGTCAAGTGATTGCTTGTCAGGGCCAAAAGAACGAACGTTGGCCTTTTTTTCAGACTTGACTTTTCCGTCCCTGTCCTCGGTTCTGGACTCGGCCACACACATGGATTCTACACACAGACTGAGACAATTTGCAGCTCATAAATTTGCCAAAGTGTAAAATTGCTAAATTTATAACTTTTCAAGGTGTTGATTGCCTTTGAAACGTACACGTGTAAAAGGACCTTCCCCTAATCGATGCTGTCGATGTGTCTAAATGAATAGTTGACAGCGTTAGAAATAATTAAAAATAAAATATATATTTTACTGAGCTTTACAAATAAATTAGTAAATAATTTTTAAGCTTATGTCGCCAACTTTTCAAGTGTTTCAATAAATAGCATTGTGAAAAATATTTCTACTTTGTTGATCAAAATATATAAAGATTAAATTAGATCTATTAATATAACATGTTGTTTTTTTTGCGTAACGAAAATGTATTAAATATTTGTTTATTTTTAGAATTCATAATACAGCTCTTATGATTATAATTCAGACGATTGCACGATATAATATTTTGTTCAAAATAAAAATATTTAACTAGATCTTTTAACATAACATGTTGTTTTTCTTTTGAGTATTGAAAATGTATTTAATATTTCTTTATTTTTAGAATTCATAATACAGCTCTTATGATTATAATTCAGACGATTGCACGATATAATATTTTGATCAAAATAAAAATATTTAACTAGATCTTTTAACATAACATGTTGTTTTCTTTTGTGTAACGAAAATGTATTAAATATTTCTATATTTTTAGAATTCTTAATACAGCTCTTAAGATTATAATTCAGACGATTGCACGATATAATATTTTGATTAAAATAAAATATTTAACTAGATCTTTAACATAACATGTTGTTTTTCTTTTGTGTAACGAAAATGTATTAAATATTTCTATATTTTTAGAATTCATAATACAGCTCTTAAGATTATAATTCAGACGATTGCACGATATAATATTTTGATTAAAATAAAAATATTTAACTAGATCTTTTAACATAACATGTTGTTTTTCTTTTGTGTAACGAAAATGTATTAAATATTTCTATATTTTAGAATTCATAATACAGCTCTTAAGATTATAATTCAGACGATTGCACGATATAATATTTTGATCAAAATAAAAATATTTAACTAGATCTTTTAACATAACATGTTGTTTTTCTTTTGTGTAACGAAAATGTATTAAATATTTCTATATTTTTAGAATTCATAATACAGCTCTTAAGATTATAATTCAGACGATTGCACGATATAATATTTTGTTCAAAATAAAAATATTTAACTAGATCTTTTAACATAACATGTTGTTTTTCTTTTGAGTAACGAAAATGTATTTAATATTTCTTTATTTTTAGAATTCATAATACAGCTCTTACGATTATTTGTCACACGATTTTATGATATAAAAAATTTACATAAAGAAAAATAAATATTAAATAGCAGGGTTTGGTAATGCTATGCTACTCCGTAGTTTTGTAGTTTTTCTTTTGCTACTGCTCCGACTTTGTATAGAGCAGTAGCAGAGCACATAGCATAATATTCGAATAGCGTATGCTATGCTGTGCTCTCTGCTATGTTTCGTATTGGAGCAGAGCAATAGCAAAAGCAAAAAAATAAATTATTTGCTATTCCAATATTCTGTCGTAGTTGCTATCGTAGTTATTACTATTCTGTCAGAGCAATTGATTTACATGTTATATAGTATAACAATAAGCTAAGTAAACCATTTCTATATTGATTATAGTATTGGTTTGGACTCTTAAAAAAGTGGTCACATCAAATGTAAATGTGGAGGTGTAAGCATCTACAAAAAAAATTGGTGAAAAATAGAAAAAAACAAATTGTGAAATTTAAAAATTATTTAAAATATTTATTTATTTACGCTTGATTAGTTATCAAATAAAATTAATTGTTTTTTATATATATTTCTGTTTTAGTTTTAATATGATTCAGATTCTTTGTTCGTTGATACCGCTTTTTAAGCCAAATAGAGGCGAATAAACTCTTCAGGATGAGTATGTCAGTTGATTAGAATATCAAAATGGCAAATACGAGATTTTTGCTGTTTTGCTGATAATACAAGGAGGAGAAGGGCATCGAGTGAAGTAGGAAGACCAGATCATCTTATATTCATTCATTCATTCAAAAAACAATATTCAAAACAAACAACAGACATCAATAATACCATTATGTCGTATATAATTATGTGTTTTTAATTTGTATTCAAAATGGTAATGATATTACTTATGTTGCCGAAGTTGATTATTAGAAACCCACAAAAAAAACGTCTAAACGAGGTAAAAGTCTAATGACGAAAGCAATTTCTAGCCCCAAAATTTCTGATATCCAATTTTGTGACGAACAAAATTCAGTTTAATCTAAAAATTTTAAATAAAAATATAAATTATTAAAAATAAAAATCGAAAATTGGCATTGTGCACTGTCAGCAAAAAGGGTGAGCTTCTTTGTACATAAAAAATACTTTTTGCGCAGTGCCGAGTGCCAATTTTCGATTTTACGCATAAAAGCCTTCAAACTCACCTTTCTAATGATATATAGAACATATCTGTAGCTTCTATAGTTTGGAAACTGTTGAGGTTTAAATTTTAGCGGGATTTAGCGTTTTCGCAAAACAAACATTTCTAGATTTTCAAAGAGTAATAAATCCCCATCATTGCATCTTAGTTTTTTTTAGCGCTTTGATACAAACAGACAAACAGACAAACAAAGAAACTAACTTTTCATTTCATTTTGAGAAGTCCACTAAAAATTTCAAATTTATTTATCGAGGTATCAATCGACAAGTATTTTTGATAAGAATTTTTAAAAAATAAATAATTTTACCAAAAAGCCCCAACGGCTCCACAAGCTGCGATCATACAAATTTTCCCTCCCTTTACCCCGTATCTCGTGACCCAGGTGAATTAGAAAAGTTTTAGTATGCCATTTTGTAAGTTAGGACCACACCTTTCGATCAATTTATAACTTGATCTGATCGGACTTAGCTGTATATATAGTTAGTTGGCTTTCGCACCCTTCGTGCTGCTTTCGTCACTAACGCGAACTGCCGTCCGCAGTGATAAAAAGCAACGAAAACCGGTAAATGATTTTGAGATGCCGAACTTAGCTCGGGATTCCAATTTACCACAGCCAAGAGAGGCTAGAAAGATTGCTCTACGTTCATACGCACCTTGTATAAATAGTTTGGAAGGTTGTGTATAGATCCATCAGTTGATCTGTTACCTGCTTTGAGTGTACAACTAATTTTATCGATCAATTCGAATAATATGAAGACTTTCATTGTGCTAGCTCTGTTGTTTGGCGTTGTTTGGCGTTGCGGCGGCTTTGCCGCAAATTGATCGTGGATATAGTGGCGGTGGTCTTCGATTCGGTGTCGACGGCTACGGTGGACGTCCTGGTGGCGTAAACGTTGTCGGCGTTGGTACTGCCTCTGCTTCAGCTTCGTCCACTTCGTCCATCACCTTCTATTGCCGGCTTCGGCGTCCCCTTCCGTGGCTAAGCTACCTGAATCGGCGCCTGGTGCACCGATGCGAGATTACAAACAAATTTAGTTTAATTATTAAAAAAAACTGAATACATTAAAAAAACAAATCAATAAGATAAGAAATTTAAAATTTGGTTTATGGTTATTGTAGCTTAAAATTAAACAAAAGTTATCGGTCATCGTTCTAGCAGAGTATAGCCACTGGATTAATTATATTGGTTTAATTATATTGTGAGTAACTATCATATTCAGTGAGGGATACATAAGAAGCCTGTTAAATTCGGCTTATATGTGGAATAACAATAAAAATATTCGCAACTACGAATTTCAGTCGATGTTTAGGAACTTGCACAGCTTTATCTTAAAGAATATACGACGTGTCTGGACCACTGGTTGATTCAGGGCTTTCGGTCAAAGGGCTAGTCACCACTACAATTCTAATACAATGAAATACATATGAGATTTTAAGCCTAAAATTTAATATTTAAACCTACACATAATTTTAGAAAGAAATATTATTAGTATAAATAATGTTTATTATAATTATGAGTTTCAGGTCTGTTCCGGCTTTTACTACCTATTTTATCGGATTTCAAAAAATGTTATTTTTCACGTTGCATTTGGGCTAAACATTTTAAAATTATTTTTTATAAATTTCTTGGACTTAATTGGACCAGCTCAAAATAAATTCAATACGCAAAATATTTCCAGATTGATATAAGAGCAGGTTAAAAATGTTCACTTCCGACAAATCTTGGCGAAAGTGAAAACCGGAACAGGCCTGTATATATTATTGATTTATTAATTAAGTGTAAATTATATAAGATAATGATTTTAATAAAATTATAAAAATGGGCGCTAGCTTTGTTGTTTGTCCCACTGTGCGAGCGGTTGAGGATTGACGTTTGTTGTAGGAGGCAAGTGGAGCGCATTGGTGGCATGTGCTGTCTTTGTTTCACTTTGTTATTTTGTTATTTTCAAATTATTTATTGGTCACGCAGAGGGGCTGGGAGGGTGGGGTGGGGTGGGGTGGGAGAGGGGGGTTAAGGCCACATAGCAAGGGCCAAAGCAATGGCTAATGTGTAATCAATAGAGTAAGTAATGTGCATCAATTTTCAGCTCAATAACGCATGGAATACAAATGCGAAACATGTGCAAATATGTGCACACTCGACAAGGAGAGGGCGATCAAGAGGGACAGGGAGGGAGGGAGAGTGAGAGGAGAGGGGCGAATGGCAGCGACAGAGACAGAGACAGAAACACAGACAAACATCCGCAGAAATAAATATCTAATAGCTTCACGCTGCCGCCTTTCCTCTCCCTCTCCCTCTCTCTCTCTCTCTTCGTCTCTCTTCCTCACCAAGTTCCAAGCTCGCTCCGACATTGTGTGACGCGTTTCCGTTTCCGTCTTGTGGCAGCTACAGCTGAGAGAGAGAGAGAGAGAGGGAGAGGAGAGGAGAGAGAAGCAACGTTGTTTGCTCTTTGCCTTGGTTGCCAATTCACAGCTCGCAGCTCTTTATCTGCGTTTATTTGTTTTCGGTGTTGGCTGTTGTCTTTGCCTCCAAACCAAAGAGTCTTCTCTTCTCTCTCTTACCACACTCTTTCCTCACCTCCCTTGGCAGCTGCAGTTTCACCCCAAAAGCTGAAAACGTGGCATAAGAAATATTACAATAGGTTTGCAATTGTTTTTCTTTTTATTTTTTGCAACATGTTAAATGTGATCGCGAGTTGTGGAGCAATCGCCATTTGTTTGCCAACGAGGGAGCAGGGGAGAGTGCCAAGAGAGGGAGTAAAGGGGGAGGGGGGTTTTAAGTTATGTGCGCCTTTCAATTGTGTGGAAAATGGAACTCGACTGTAAGCAAATGTCTGAATTTATGAGTCAGTGCATGTAAAGTTGGCCAAAACAAGCAGTCAGGAGGCAGCAACAACTACAAAAACAACTAGTGAAAAGTGATCGACTGTTAGTTGCCCAGTACACATATCGTCGCAGTCGTTTCATTCAATCAACATACATGAAAAAAAGATTTAATAAAAAATAAATAATTAAACTATCTACAAACATGTGTAATAGAATATTTTTTGAGGTATCGCAAAATACATTTTAATATAACGGTGAGCAGATTTCAAACATTGTAGAATCTTAGAGTTTAATTCGCTGGCCGAATCATCATGACTGCTTTTTTGAGGGAGTAATCATAACCCTTAAAAGTTACCCAATTGACGCCCTTGAACCATCTGTTATCATTGTACTTCCCTGCCAAGT
Organism: Drosophila innubila; assembly: GCF_004354385.1. Classification (NCBI taxonomy): domain Eukaryota; kingdom Metazoa; phylum Arthropoda; class Insecta; order Diptera; family Drosophilidae; genus Drosophila; species Drosophila innubila. Next base: position 3,840,932 of record NW_022995372.1, on the reverse strand, counting down.
TGCTGTAAGAATTCAAGTTAATAAACGATGCTTTGAAATACAATTAACATTTCATCATACCTTGAGAGACACGCATTGTACCACCAGCCGCCTGTGTAGACTACGGCGCAATTTTGCGACTTATGATTATCATTATCTCGATCTTTGGTGGTAAATCTCATGCCAAGATGCCCCAAAAGTGAATCACCCGCAGTTCCCCTCGCATTTTCCAGAGTGCGTATGACATATTGATGGTCTTCATCGCCGATTGCAAAGTTGTCATACATCTCAAAAGCTTCATTTCCCTCGTTGTCCTCTAGGACAACAAGTAGTTCCTGGTTCATTTCTGCCGTCAATGCGTGTATTTTATCGAGTCCCAAGAAGAACTCGCCACTCAGGTCCCCAAATCCCTCTTTGTATTCGGTCCAGTTTCGATAGAAGTCGACAGTTCCATCCATCCTCCTCAGGATAATCGTCCAGCCTCCTCCTCGAGTTTCTGCATCGCAGGCCACTTTAAAAAGTTCACTGCTGAGCTTGGGAATTAGCATTTCATTGATCCCACTAGACTTGGCGTCGGTACAACTTTGGTAAGTTTTCTTAACAAGTGCATCAATCAGCTTTCCTTGTCGTTCCTGTTCCGACCTAAGAGTTTGATTATTTAATTGCTTATTAAGTTCACCTATTAATTTTCCCTGTCGCTCCAGCTCCTCAGTAAGAAAATGATTTTTCGATTCTTTGTCTTTCTTTTGTTCTTCCAGCTCTGTTCTAAGTAGTTGAATGTTGGTCACCTTATCAAGTCCGTCTTTTTTCAGCTGCTCCAGTTCCGCCTTTAGACTTTGAATATCTGTTGCCTTAACCAGATTGTCTATCAACTTTTCTTGACGATTCTGAATATCCATTGCCTTAACCAGATCATCTATGAGTTTTCCTTGTCTTTCCTGTTCCGTTTTAAGTATTTGAAGATCCATTGCCTTGATTATTCCTTCAATCAAGTTAACAGAATGTTTCTGCTCCGCTCTAAAAAATCATTTATTTTAGTTTTCACTTTATGGAAACTTATTACCAGTGATAAGGATCTTACCTCACTTCAGATAATTGGGAGTTAATCGAATGACATAAATTCGTCTCATTGCGTTCAGGAATATAAGTTGCACTTGAGAATAAAATTAGTGCATTGGCTACACAGGATATACAAATTACTTTGAGCAACATTTTGCCACCGAATTTCACTGAATGCCTGAGAAGACTGACTGAGTCGAAATTTGACAAGTGACCAAGAAGTGAATTTGTAAATGATTATCAAAACCATATATATAATATACTTAGTATATGTATCTATAAATTTTTACTCGTGTCTACATCCACAAAAACACTCAAGGTTATGCAGCCACAATTTTCGGAACTTTCGCCTTTATGGAATGCTTAGCTTTTTTTATCAACTCAAGTATTTTGAAATACCACATACACCAGAATAGATGAGAAGTGACAGTGTAGTTTATAAATAAAACATATCGTTTGTCAAATATCAAGAATTAGCATAAAATTCTTTCTTTATATTCGCTATATTTATATATATAAACTGAGCTCATTGAAAATGGGCAAAATGGGTATAATGTGCTTTATAGAATGTATGTAACAGGCAGAAGGGGGCGTGGCAGATCAAGTATGTTTTTATTTTTGGATCGGACCACTATATCATATAGATGTCATAGGAACGATACATAGATAATGAAGTTTTAATATGAAAAAGTTTATTATTTTTTGAGATATCTCAACTAAACTGATAGAATATGCATTTGTGTTGGTTTTGTACTTTTTGACCACATCTGGCTTATTTCGGATCCATATATAATATAGCTGCCATCATACATAAACTTTCAGTACAGAGTACCTGGGCACAGGGTATCCTACTGTCGAGCGTGCTCGACTGTATCTGCCCACTTGTTTTAATTTTTAAAATGTTTGAAAAATTCGAAATCAAATTCAATCTGAGTGCACAGCACAGAAATATTATGAGCATGTTTGGTTGCTCTAACTTAAACAGTCTCTGAGTTTATAGAGTATTCAAAGGCACAAATTCATTCATACCCTTTTTAGACTGGGCAACAGCGACAACTTTATTGTGTCCGCCTTGCAAGCCAACAACAACAACAAACAGACAAACAAACGAACAAAGAAAACAAGCTCGAATCGCCTTTAATTGTGACATGGATGGCAACTGGCAAGTTTAGACCAGGTCAGAACCGAGTTGTTGGCCAGTTAGACTGTTAACTGTTTTGATTGCTGTGTGCTGTGTTTTCATATTTCAAATTTGTCGCTTTATGTGGCAGCTGAGTAATTTACACAATCTTGTTAACTGGCCTGTAAGAGCCAACTCAGCTTTGGGCTTCAATGTCATGCACAATTAGCTGGAATTTGTGGTATGCTCTGATCGGTTTTTATGGTCGTTGAGGTTCTCTCCTACTACACCACAAAAGCAGGCTTGCAACATCTTGTGGCAAGCTAATAACACCCAATTCCTTATTGGAATTATGACAAATATTAAAACAAAAAGCCAATGTGGATACGAAACTTAAGAGCACAAAACTGGCAACTTAGAATCAGGAATTTGATATAACATAAATAAAATATAATTATAAATTTTAAATTAGCTTTTCTAAATCAAAAATACTTTATTAAAAATTGATCGATTAAAATATAACAAATTAGGGAATAAAATCTTAAACCAATTATTATAAATAATGTATAATTATACCCTGAGCCCATTGAAAATGGGCAAAAAAGGGTATAATGTGTTTGGCAGAATGTATGTAACAGGCAGAAGGAGGGGTGGCAGACCCCATAAAGTATATATATTCTTGATCAGGATCAACAGCCGAGTCGATCTAGCCCTGTCCGTCTGTCTGTCCGTCTGTCCGTCTGTCCGTCTGTTTGAACGCGTCGATCTCAGAGACTGTAAGTGCTAGAGACTTCAAATTTGGAATGCAGGTTTGTGAATACCATACGCAGGTCAAGTTTGTTTCCAATTTTTGATGCCACGCCCCTTCGCCCACAAATTGAAAAAAAAACGATTTACAGGCGCAATTTTGACATAGCACTCCCTAACTGAACAATCAGTTGAGAAGTATGCGTATTAAACGACCCTGAAAATTTCAAAGCGATTGACCCATAAATAAAGAAGTTATTTCGAATTTAGATTTAGTTGAATAATTACATTTGGATGGCAAATCAAACGTGCGAGCGAGACAGCATGTTCACGTTTGTATGCAAGGCGCACAAACACAGTAAGAAATAGTACCAATTTTCTTTTGGGCTTCGATTTTAAGTACTGTAAGTCCTAGAGACTTCAAATTTGTTATGTAGGTTCCTGGATACCATACGCAGGTCAAGTTTGTTTCCAATTTTAGGTGCCACGCCCCCTTCGCCCACAAATTGCACAAAACGATTTACAGGCGCAATTTTTGACATAGCACTCCTAACTGAACAATCAGTTGAGAAGTATGCGTATTAAACGACCCTGAAAATTTCAAAGCGATTGACCCAAAAATAAAGAAGTTATTTCGGAGTTTACATTTAATTCAATAATTACATTTGCATGGCAAATCAAACGTGCGAGCGAGACAGCATGTTCACGTTTGTATGCAAGGCGCACAAAGACAGAACGAATTAGTACCAATTTTTTTTGGTACCAAATAAGAATTAAGCGATAAGCAAAAATATTATCGATATCATGTAATGAAAATGTTAATGTATAATTTATGTATATACAAATATACAATTTGATTAAAATATAATTGTGTTAATATATAAATATGTATTTTTGCATGGCAAAAATCAGCAGAAGCTGATAGCTATGTATGAAATTGCATGAGAGAAATAGCGATCATTTTACAGCACTACTCTTGCATCTTGCCGAGCACTGAAAGCTGCAAAATAATAATTTTAATTATTAATATTTTCGATTCCTTACACATATATATAATAAGTATCTGCTTATTATCGCTGTAAAAAAAAACTTAGCATTTTCCGCTTTAAGAATCTCATAAAATTAGACATTGCCTTTTATTTCAAATTTCGCGCGCACTGCAGCAGCCTTTGGCAGGCTTGAATTTGTTGCGTAAGAGGGAGAGAGAGAGGAAAATGGGTGCTGCCAGATTGCAGGCTGAGCAAAGTTGTAGTTTGTGGCTACTCTTGACACACGCTACATCGATTACGACTTGCGATTTACCAATTTATCAATTTCTAATTAATTTTTTTTTTAAGTTTGTATTTAAGTAGATGAAAAATATCAAATATAATTTGTTTTATTTATTTATTTTTTTTTTGCTTTGTAATTTTTTTTTATACCCTGAGCCCATTGAAAATGAGCAAAAAAGTATACAATGTGTTTGGCAGAATGTATGTAACAGGCAGAAGGGGGCGTGGCAGACCACCCAAAGTATATATATTTTTGATCAGGATCAACAGCCGAGTCGATTGAGCTATGTCCGTCTGTTTGAACGCGTCGATTTCCGACCATAAGAGCTAGGGACTTCAAACTTGGTATGTAGGCTCCAGGATACCATATGCAGATCAAGTTTGTATTTATTTTTGAATCGGACCGCTATATCATATAGCTGCCATAGAAACGATACATCGAAAATGAAGTTTTAGTATTAAAAATTTTTTTGTTTGTTAAGATATCTTAACCAAACTGATAGAATATTCATCTGGGCTGGTGTTATACATCCCGACCAAATTTGGTTCAAATCGGTTCCCCATATAATATATCTGCAATAGAGACGCTCAATCGAAAATGAAGTCTAAGTATGTATGAAAAACTTTTTTGTTTTTTTGAGATATCTTAAACAAACTGATAGAATATGCATTAAGCTTGGTTTTGTACAACCTGGCCAAATTTGGATCAGATCGGTCTTTTATATCATAAAGCTGCCATAGGAACAATTGGTCGAAAATCAATCTCAGTATAGTATTTGGGCTCAGGGTATCCTACTGTCGAGCGTGCTAGACTGTAAACGCCTACTTGTTTTAAATTGAAAAATAAGCAGAAAAAAATTTAAAAAGTTTTTGAAAATAAGATAGAATTGCTTAAGTATTTAATATACAATTTTTTATTATTTGTATATTATTATACTCCGATTTCTTATCAATTTTGGGTGTTCTGAACGTTTCTATGGCAATTTCCTTTATATATTTCTACCATAACTATGATTTCTCTTAGTTTTATTTTAGGGTATTACCTGTTATTGCAATTCTTGAAATATTTATCAGAATCCGCTTAAGATTTCAATTACACAAATGCTTACGTGTCGTATACTTGATTCAATTAAGGCGATCGAGCATTTCTAGGTTAAAAACGTGCTATAAATCGCAAAGTCAACGATATATCTGGACATTATCACTTTAGTCGACGACTGCAGTTAATTAAAAATGTTGTCAGTAATTTGCTGCTCCTTGTAGGTCCATATATATATATATATATATATATATATATATATATATATATATTTATGCCGTTTAATTCTTGGCTCAAGACTTGCCAACGTGAATTTCAATTTCAATTTGTTCCACAAATTACAAGGCCCAAGAGAAGGGAGGGGAGGGAAGATGAGCTGAGGGGAGGGTTGGTCCATCAGCTGAAAGTGCAGGGTGTATGTGTGTGTGTGTGTGTGTGTGTGTGTGTGTGTGTGTGTGTGTGTGTGTGTGTGTGTGTGTGTGTGTGTGGGTGTGAGTCAAGTGATTGCTTGTCAGGGCCAAAAGATCGACCGTTGGCCTTTTTTTCAGACTTGACTTTTCCGTCCCTGTCCTCGGTTCTGGACTCGGCCACACACATGGATCCTACACACAGACTGAGACAATTTGCACCTCGACTGCAGCTCATAAATTTGCCAAAGTGTAAAATTGCTCAATTTATAACTTTTCAAGGTGTTGATTGCCTTTGAAACGTACACGTGTAAAAGGACCTTCCCCTAATCGATGCTGTCGATGTGTCTAAATGAATAGTTGACAGCGTTAGAAATATTTAAAAATAAAATATATATTTTACTGAACTTTACAAATAAATTAGTAAATAATTTTTAGCTTGTGTCGCCAACTTTTCAAGTGTTTCAATAAATAGCATTGTAAAAAATATTTCTACTTTGTTGATCAAAATATATAAAGATTAAACTAGATCTATTAATATAACATGTTGTTTTTTTTGCGTAACGAAAATGTATTAAATATTTGTTTATTTTTAGAATTCATATTACAGCTCTTATGATTATAATTCAGACGATTGCACGATATAATATTTTGATCAAAATAAAAATATTTAACTAGATCTTTTAACATAACATGTTGTTTTTCTTTTGTGTAACGAAAATGTATTAAATATTTCTATATTTTTAGAATTCATAATACAGCTCTTAAGATTATAATTCAGACGATTGCACGATATAATATTTTGATCAAAATAAAAATATTTAACTAGATCTTTTAACATAACATGTTGTTTTTCTTTTGAGTATTGAAAATGTATTAAATATTTGTCTATTTTTAGAATTCATAATACAGCTCTTATGATTATAATTCAGACGATTGCACGATATAATATTTTGATCAAAATAAAAATATTTAACTAGATCTTTTAACATAACATGTTGTTTTTCTTTTGTGTAACGAAAATGTATTAAATATTTCTATATTTTTAGAATTCATAATACAGCTCTTAAGATTATAATTCAGACGATTGCACGATATAATATTTTGATTAAAATAAAAATATTTAACTAGATCTTTAACATAACATGTTGTTTTTCTTTGTGTAACGAAAATGTATTAAATATTTCTATATTTTTAGAATTCATAATACAGCTCTTAAGATTATAATTCAGACGATTGCACGATATAATATTTTGATTAAAATAAAAATATTTAACTAGATCTTTTAACATAACATGTTGTTTTTCTTTTGTGTAACGAAAATGTATTAAATATTTCTATATTTTTAGAATTCATAATACAGCTCTTAAGATTATAATTCAGACGATTGCACGATATAATATTTTGATCAAAATAAAAATATTTAACTAGATCTTTTAACATAACATGTTGTTTTTCTTTTGTGTAACGAAAATGTATTAAATATTTCTATATTTTTAGAATTCATAATACAGCTCTTAAGATTATAATTCAGACGATTGCACGATATAATATTTTGTTCAAAATAAAAATATTTAACTAGATCTTTTAACATAACATGTTGTTTTTCTTTTGAGTAACGAAAATGTATTTAATATTTCTTTATTTTTAGAATTCATAATACAGCTCTTACGATTATTTGTCACACGATTTTATGATATAAAAAATTTACATAAAGAAAAATAAATATTAAATAGCAGGGTTTGGTAATGCTATGCTACTCCGTAGTTTTGTAGTTTTTCTTTTGCTACTGCTCCGACTTTGTATAGAGCAGTAGCAGAGCACATAGCATAATATTCGAATAGCGTATGCTATGCTGTGCTCTCTGCTATGTTTCGTATTGGAGCAGAGCAATAGCAAAAGCAAAAAAATAAATTATTTGCTATTCCAATATTCTGTCGTAGTTGCTATCGTAGTTATTACTATTCTGTCAGAGCAATTGATTTACATGTTATATAGTATAACAATAAGCTAAGTAAACCATTTCTATATTGATTATAGTATTGGTTTGGACTCTTAAAAAAGTGGTCACATCAAATGTAAATGTGGAGGTGTAAGCATCTACAAAAAAAATTGGTGAAAAATAGAAAAAAACAAATTGTGAAATTTAAAAATTATTTAAAATATTTATTTATTTACGCTTGATTAGTTATCAAATAAAATTAATTGTTTTTTATATATATTTCTGTTTTAGTTTTAATATGATTCAGATTCTTTGTTCGTTGATACCGCTTTTTAAGCCAAATAGAGGCGAATAAACTCTTCAGGATGAGTATGTCAGTTGATTAGAATATCAAAATGGCAAATACGAGATTTTTGCTGTTTTGCTGAAAATACAAGGAGGAGAAGGGCATCGAGTGAAGTAGGAAGACCAGATCATCTTATATTCATTCATTCATTCATTCAAAAAACAATATTCAAAACAAACAACAGACACTAATAATACCATTATGTTGTATATAATTATGTGTTTTTCATTTGTATTCAAAATGGTAATGATATTACTTATGTTGCCGAAGTTGATTATTAGAAACCCACAAAAAAAACCTCTACACGAGGTAAAAGTCTAGTGACGAAAGCAATTTCTAGCCCCAAAATTTCTGATATCCAATTTTGTGACGAACAAAATTCAGTTTAATCTAAAAATTTTAAATAAAAATATAAATTATTAAAAATAAAAATCGAAAATTGGCATTGTGCACTGTGAGCAAAAAGGGTGAGCTTCTTTGTACATAAAAATTACTTTTTGCGCAGTGCCGAATGCCAATTTTCGATTTTACGCATAAAAGCCTTCAAACTCACCTTTCTAATGATATATAGAACATATCTGTAGCTTCTATAGTTTGGAAACTGTTGAGGTTTAAATTTTAGCGGGATTTAGCGTTTTCGCAAAACAAACATTTCTAGATTTTCAAAGAGTAATAAATCCCCATCATTGCATCTTAGTTTTTTTTAGCGCTTTGATACAAACAGACAAACAGACAAACAAAGAAACTAACTTTTCATTTCATTTTGAGAAGTCCACTAAAAATTTCAAATTTATTTATCTTTATTTATTAAATTTATTTATCAGTTAACGGATTTGGGTCATCGAGGTATCAATCGACGAGTATTTTTGATAAGAATTTTTAAAAAATAAATAATTTTACCAAAAAGCCCCAACGGCTCCACAAGCTGCGATCATACAAATTTTTCCCCTCCCACTTCCACCCCCGTATCTCGTGACCCAGGTGAATTAGAAAAAGTTTTAGTATGCCATTTTGTAAGTTAGGACTAAACCTTTCGATCGGTATATAACTTGATCTGATCGGACTTAGCTGTATATATAGTTAGTTGGCTTTCGCACCCTTCGTGCTGCTTTCGTCACTAACGCGAACTGCCGTCCGCAGTGATAAAAAGCAACGAAAACCGGTAAATGACTTTGAGATGCCGAACTTAGCTCGGGATTCCAATTTACCACAGCCAAGAGAGGCTAGAAAGATTGCTCTACGTTCATACGCACCTTGTATAAATAGTTTGGAAGGTTGTGTATAGATCCATCAGTTGATCTGTTACCTGCTTTGAGTGTACAACTAATTTTATCGATCAATTCGAATAATATGAAGACTTTCATTGTGCTAGCTCTGTTGTTTGGCGTTGCTTGCCGTTGCGGCGGCTTTGCTGCAAATTGATCGTGGATATAGTGGCGGTGGTCTTCGATTCGGTGTCGACGGCTACGGTGGACGTCCTGGTGGCGTAAACGTTGTCGGCGTTGGTACTGCCTCTGCTTCAGCTTCGTCCACTGCATCACCTTCTATTGCCGGCTTCGGCGTCCCCTTCCGTGGCCAAGCTACCTGAATCGGCGCCTGGTGCACCGATGCGAGATTACAAACAAATTTAGTTTAATTATTAAAAAAAACTGAATACATTAAAAAAACAAATCAATAAGATAAGAAATTTAAAATTTGGTTTATGGTTATTGTAGCTTAAAATTAAACAAAAGTTATCGGTCATCGTTCTAGCAGAGTATAGCCACTGGATTAATTATATTGGTTTAATTATATTGTGAGTAACTATCATATTCAGTGAGGGATACATAAGAAGCCTGTTAAATTCGGCTTATATGTGGGAATAACAATAAAAATATTCGCAACTACGAATTTCAGTCGATGTTTAGGGAACTTGCACAGCTTTATCTTAAAGAATATACGACGTGTCTGGACCACTGGTTGATTCAGGGCTTTCGGTCAAAGGGCTAGTCACCACTACAATTCTAATACAATGAAATACATATGAGATTTTAAGCCTAAAATTTAATATTTAAACCTACACATAATTTTAGAAAGAAATATTATTAGTATAAATAATGTTTATTATAATTATGAGTTTCAGGTCTGTTCCGGCTTTTACTACCTATTTTATCGGATTTCAAAAAATGTTATTTTTCACGTTGCATTTGGGCTAAACATTTTAAAATTATTTTTTATAAATTTCTTGGACTTAATTGGACCAGCTCAAAATAAATTCAATACGCAAAATATTTCCAGATTGATATAAGAGCAGGTTAAAAATGTTCACTTCCGACAAATCTTGGCGAAAGTGAAAACCGGAACAGGCCTGTATATATTATTGATTTATTAATTAAGTGGGGGTTAAGGCCACATAGCAAGGGCCAAAGCAATGGCTAATGTGTAATTCAATAGAGTAAGTAATGTGCATCAATTTTCAGCTCAATAACGCATGGAATACAAATGCGAAACATGTGCAAATATGTGCACACTCGACAAGGAGAGAGCGATCAAGAGGGACAGGGAGAAGGAGGGGGAGAGTGAGAGGGAGAGAGAGGGCGAATGGCAGCGACAGAGACAGAGACAGAGACAGAAACACAGACAAACATCCGCAGAAATAAATATCTAATAGCTTCACCGCCGCCTTTCCTCTCCCTCTCTCTCTCTCTCTATCCCTCTCTCTCTTCCTCACCAAGTTCCAAGCTCGCTTCGACATTGTGTGACGCGTTTCCGTTTCCGTCTTGTGGCAGCTACAGCTGAGAGAGAGAGAGGGAGAGGGAGAGGGAGAGGGAGAGGAGAGGGAGAGAGGGAGAGGAGAGAGAGGAGAGGAGAGGGAGAGGGAGAGCGAGAGGGAGAGCGAGAGGAGAGGGAGAGGAGAGGAGGGAGGAGAGGAGAGAGAAACAACGTTGTTTGCTCTTTGCCAACAGCTCGCAGCTTTATCTGCGTTTATTTGTTTTCGGTGTTGGCTGTTGTCTTTGCCTCCAAACCAAAGAGTCTTCTCTTCTCTTACCACACTCTTCCTCACCTCCCTTGGCAGCTGCAGTTTTGCCCCAAAAGCTGAAAACGTGGCATAAGAAAAATTACAATAGTTTTGCAATTGTTTTTCTTTCTATTTTTTGCAACATGTTAAATGTGATCGCGAGTTGTGGAGCAATCGCCATGGGAGAGTGCCAAGAGAGGGATTAGAGGGGGGGGGAGGGGTCTAAGCAATGTGCGCCTTTCAATTGTGTGGAAATTGGAATTCGACTGTAAGCAAATGTCTGAATTTATGAGTCAGTGCATGTAAAGTTGGCCAAAACAAACATTTAAGAGGCAGCAACAACAACAACAACAACTAGTGAAAAGTGCTCGACTGTTAGTTGCCCAGTACACATATCGTCGCAGTCGTTTCATTCAATCAACATACATGAAAAAAAGATTTAATAAAAAATAAATAATTAAACTATCTACAAACATGTTTAATAGAATATGCTTTGAGGTATCGCAAAATACATTTTAATATAACGGTGAGCAGATTTCAAACATTGTAGAGTCTTAGAATTTACTTCCTTGGCCGAATCATCATGACTGCTATTTTGAGGGAGTACTTTAGACCCTTAAAAGAGCTCCAAATGACGCCGTTGCCATGGCTAGAATTATTGTACTTCCCTGCCAAGTTGCTGTAAGAATTCAAGTTAATAAACGATGCTTTGAAATACAATTAACATTTCATCATACCTTGAGTGACACCCATTGTACCACCAGGCGCCAGTGTAGTTTACGGCGCAGTTTTCGTCTTTCTTATTATCATTATCCCGATCTTTGGTGGTAAATTTCATGCCACGATGATAAGAAAGTGAATCACCCGCAGTTCCAGTCGCATTTTCCAGAGTGTGTAGGACATATTGTTGATCCTCGTTGCCGATTGCAAAGTTGTCATACATCTCAAAAGCTTCCTTTCCCTCTTTGTTCTCTAGGACAACAAGTAGTTCTTGGTTCCTTTCTTCCGTCAATGCGTGTATTTTATCGAGTCCCAAGAAAAACTCGCCATTTAAATCTCCAAATCCCTCTTTGTATTCAGCCCAGTTGCGATAGAAGTCGACAGTTCCATCCATCCTCCTCAGGATAATCGTCCAACCTCCTCCTCGAGTTTCTGCATCGCATGCCACTTTGAAAGGTTGACTGCTTAACTTGGGGATGAGAATTTCATTGATCCCACTAGACTTGGCGACGGTACAACTTTGGTAAGTTTTCTTAACAAGTGCATCAATCAGCTTTCCTTGTCTTTCCTGTTCGGCTTTAAGTAATTGAAGATCCAATGCCTTAAATATTCCTTCAATCAACTTATCGTGATGTTTCTGCTCCGCTCTAAAAAATCGTTAATTTTAGTTTTCACTTTGTGCATTTGAGAACTGCTATCGTCACTAGCGTGCACCAGCTATAGGGTTCTTACCTCAGCTCAGATATTTGTGAATTCATTGAATGAAATAATTTAGTCTCATTATTTTCAGAGACATATTTTCCATAAGAAACCGAAGTTAAAGTGTTTATTATATAGACTAGATAAATTATTTTGTGCAACATTTTGCGACCGAATTTCACCGAATACCAGAGAGGACTGACTGCGTCGAAATTTGACAAGTGACCAAGAAGTGAATTTGTAAATGATTATCAAAACCATATATATAATATACTTAGTATATGTATCTATACATTTTTATTCGTGTCTACATCCACAGAAACACTCAAGGTTATGCAGCCACAATTTCCGGAACTTTCGCCTTTATGGAATGCTTAGCTTTTTTTATCAACTCAAGTATTTTAAAATACCACATACACCAAAATAGATGCTAAGTGCCAGTGTAGTTTATAAATAAAACATTTCGTTTGTCAAATATCAAGAATTATCATAAAATTCTTTCTTTATAGTCGCTTTATTTATATATATAAACTAAGCCCATTGAAAATGGGCAAAAAAGGGTATAATGTGTTTGGCAGAATGTATGTAACAAGCAGAAGGGGGCGTGGCAGTTCAAGTATGTTTTTATTTTTGGATCGGACCACTATATCATATAGATGTCATAGGAACGATACATCGATAATGAAGTTTTAGCATGAAAAAGTTTATTGTTTTTTGAGATATCTTAACCAAACTGATAGAATATGCATTTGTGTTGGTTTTGTACTTTTTGACCACATCTGGCTTATTTCGGATCCATATATAATATAGCTGCCATCATACATAAACTTTCAGTACAGAGTACCTGGGCACAGGGTATCCTACTGCGAGCGTGCTCGAAAAGTTTGAAATCAAATTCGATCTAAGTGCACAGCACAGAAATATTATGAGCAAGTTTGGTTGCTCTAACTTGAACAGTCTCTGAGTTTATAGAGTATTCAAAAACACAAATTCATACCCCTTTTATACCCTTTTTGTACTGGGCAACAGCGGCAACTTCATTGTGTCCGTCTTGCAAGCCAACAACAACAAACAGACAAACAAACAAACGAACACAGAAAACAAACTCGAATCGCCTTAAATTGTGACATGGCTGGCAACTGGCAAGTTTAGACCAGGTCAGAACCGAGTTGTTGGCCAGTTAGACTGTTAACTGTTTTGATTGCTGTGTGCTGTGTTTTCATATTTCAAATTTGTCGCTTTATGTGGCAGCTGAGTAATTTACACAATCTTGTTAACTGGCCTGTAAGAGCCAACTCAGCTTTGGGCTTCAATGTCATGCACAATTAGCTGGAATTTGTGGTATGCTTTGATCGGTTTTTATGGTCGTTGAGGTTCTCTCCTACTACACCACAAAAGCAGGCTTGCAACATCTTGTGGCAAGCTAATAACACCCAATTCCTTATTGGAATTATGACAAATATTAAAACAAAAAGCCAATGTGGATACGAAACTTAAGAGCACAAAACTGGCAACTTAGAATCAGGAATTTGATATAACATAAATAAAATATAATTATAAATTTTAAATTAGCTTTTCTAAATCAAAAATACTTTATTAAAAATTGATCGATTAAAATATAACAAATTAGGGAATAAAATCTTAAACCAATTATTATAAATAATGTATAATTTTAAATTGAAAAATAAGCAGAAAAAAATTTAAAAAGTTTTTGAAAATAAGATAGAATTGCTTAAGTATTTAATATACAATTTTTTATTATTTGTATATTATTATACTCCGATTTCTTATCAGTTTTGGGTGTTCTGAACGTTTCTATGGCAATTTCCTTTATATATGTCCACCATAACTATGATTTCTCTTAGTTTTATTTTAGGTTATTACCTGTTATTGCAATTCTTGAAATATTTATCAGAATCCGCTTAAAATTTCAATTACACAAATGCTTACGTGTCGTATACTTGATTCAATTAAGGCAATCGAGCATTTCTAGGTTAAAAACGTGCTATAAATCGCAAAGTCAACGATATATCTGGACATTATCACTTTAGTCGACGACTGCAGTTAATTAAAAATGTTGCCAGTAATTTGCTGCTCCTTGTAGGTCCATATATATATATATATATATGTATATTTATGCCGTTTAATTCTTGGCTCAAGACTTGCCAACAATTTCAATTTGTTCCACAAATTACATAGGCCCAAGAGAAGGAGGGAGGGAAGATGAGCTGAGGGGAGGGTTGGTCCATCAGCTGAATGTGCAGGTGTGTGTGTGTGTGTGTGTGTGTGTGTGTGTGTGTGTGTGTGTGTGTGTGTGTGTGTGTGTGTGTGTGTGTGTGTGTGTGTGTGTGTGTGTGTGTGTGTGTGTGTGTGCCGAAAAGTGTGGACTTGCACCCACTAAAACGACCCCTACTCGTTTCTCGCGGAACCACCGCTAAGTATTACCTCACGAGGGGAGATGGCATGAAGGCCTCTTCTAGAGTCTCATCTAGAGTTTGAATTGAGTTGCGCTGTCTTTCAGCGCGACGCAACGATTTCATGATATCTGCAGCCATGTGGGTTACAGCGACCCAATTGTTTTGAGCTAAGTAGGATATCTATAAAGTCAGTGACTATGAAATTCCTCCCAATATTTAGGCTTAGCTCTTCCCGTTCAGCAGAATATCTAGGACAGACAAAAGGACATGCTCTGCGTCTTCAATAACCCTGCACAGTGTGTGCAAAACGGGTTGTCTCATGATTAAACCTAAAGAGATATGATTTAAAACACCCATGTCCTGTCAGTAGTTGGGTCAAGTAATCGTCGGTTTGTCCGTACTTCCTACTCACCCACGGCCGTATGTCCGGGACAATACGTTTGGTCCAGCTGCCGTTGGTAGCAGCTCTCCATCTCTCCTGCCATCTCGCCATCGTCACATTCCTTTGGAAGCTGGATCTCCATTGCATCTGGTCTCCTCGGCAAGTAGATCCAGTGGGACCATCCCAGCTAGCACCAGAGCTGCGTCGTCGGAAACCGTGCGAAAGGCACTAAGTACTCTCAGAGCACAAGTGCGATATGCTGCCTTACAGGATCTGCTGTACGCCGTGACTGCCATTGCTGGTGCCCATACTGGTGCTGCATATAGTATTATTGATCGCACTACATTGGCAATCAGCCACCGGCTTCGCTGTCGTGGCCCTCCGATGTTTGCCATTAAGCCACTTAACGCAGTCGTCGCTTTTGCCGCTTTCTTCGCCGTGTACTCCAAGTGATGCTTAAAGGTCAACCTATGGTCAAGCTGCACTCCAAGATACTTGATCGCCGGTTTCGATGTTATTGTGCAACCAGCAACTTCTATGGTAGCGGTTTCAATAGCCTTCCTGCTACTTATTAGCACAGCTTCCGTTTTGTGGGCCGCAATGGAAAGGAATTGCTCACTAGCCAATCTATGACCTCAGCAATTGCCCTGTTCGTGTTAGTTTCCACGTGTTTTAGCTCCTTTGCCACTGTGACGATGGCTATGTCATCCGCGAAGCCGATGATGCGGGTGCCAGGTGGCATTGGCAGCCGGAGCACCGCGTCATACATGACGTTCCACAATGTTGGTCCCAGCACTGAGCCTTGGGGGACGCCACCTGTGATTCTGTGCTGCATTCGTCCGTTGGAGGTGTCGAACAGCAAAGTTCGGTCCCTGAAGTAGCTGCATATCAAGTTCACGATGTACTCGGAGATCCTGAGTTCGTGCAAGGCTGTTACAATGGATGGCCAGCTTGCCGAGTTGAAAGCATTGCGCACATCCAGTGTTGTGATGAGGCAGTACTGCTTTTTACCACCTTTCCAACGTTCTCCCTCTATGGCTTTACTAGCTATCTCCACCACTGCATTGATGGCATCGATTGTGCTTCGCTTCTTCCGGAATCCATACTGCCAGTCAGAGATGCCTCTTCTTGCTTCTAACTCATCTTCCAACCTGTTGCAGATGATGCGTTCAAACAGCTTCCCGACGACATCTAACATGCATAAGGGTCTGTAAGCAGACGGGTCATCGACATTACCCCTTTGGGAGAAGCACCAACCGTTGCAGCTTCCATCTCCTCGGTACTGTCCGCTGTTGTATGCAAACATTAAAGAGGTTTGCAAAGAGCGTTGGGTGGCTTGATGCAATGACCTTAACTACCTTGGAGGGTACTCCGTCTGGGCCTGGCGCTTTGTTGCCATGTATGCGTGCCGCTGCCTCCAGTATTTCAGCTCTGTCTGTATATATCGGTGCTGTTTGCATGGTACCCGCCGTGAGGTTGGTGTGGGTGCTCCGGAAATAGGGTTGAGACGATGGCTACCAGCTGATCCGGTTCCATGGGCATTGGACGTCTTGCCAGCTTACCCATTACCACCTTATAGGCCGTCCCAAATGGTTGTGCATCTGCTTCAGCGCATAGGTTTTTCCAGCATGTGGATTTACCGCTTTTGATCGCCTTGTTGAGTACAGCACGCTTCTCTCGGTAGTCTTGCAGCAGGCGCATAAAGTTGGGTCTTCCCCTTGAACGTTGTTGAAGACGTCTCGCAGCCAAGCACTGTCTCCGGGCATCCGCAATATCTGCGCTCCACCAATGGACCGGTTTCCGTCCGTTTCCACCTTTCCTCTTCTGCAGCATCGAGGCGTCACATGCACGCTTGATTGCCAAAGCGGTGTTATTCGCATATTCATCAGCATCCTGGCTGGGCTGAATGTGTGTGCTTTCCATCATAATGAGGAGGGCTTCTTCGTTCAGCGTCTCGTGGGCCCAACTAGTGAAGCTCGGCTGCCTCGTCCTATGCATGCTAGATCCGATGGTGTACAGTACTGCTTGGTGGTCGCTATGCGTATATAGGTTAGACACAGCCCACCTGGCATTTCGAGCTAAGCATGCGCTAGCAAACGTGAGGTCTATCACTGAACCCCTACCTGCCTTAGTGTAGGTTTGCGCGTTTCCTGAGTTCAGCAGAGATACATTGAGAATTGCAAATGCATCAATGAGTAGCCTACCCCTTGCGTTGGTACGGGTACTACCCCATTCGGTGGCCCACGCATTAAAGTCTCCAGCAATGATTACTGGCGACCGTGATCTCGCGTCAACTACAATTCCATCGAGGATTTCGGCGTATTCCGCGATCGGGATGCTTGGTGCAATATAGCAGCTATAAATGCAGATTCCATTACATTTAGCTCGCACGAAGCCCCTAGACGTGCTCTGCTCTCTTAATTGAAATGGCGGATCAGCACAGCTCCAGATTGCTGCTCCAGCACTGTGATTTTGTAGCCAGCTTCCATCCTGCTTCGGTTTGTACGGCTCACACAAAGTGGCTACATCGATGGCCTTCTCGCGCACTGTCTGCGTTAGCAAATCCTGTGCTGCTCTACAGTGGTTTAAATTAAGCTGCAGAAACTTAATTTTTTATTTTTGTTATTGCCTTCGTGTAGAACGGGCAGCCCTTGCTATGTGTGGTGTCCCGTTTTTTGAGCTCCAGTTCTGGTGCAGAGTATACAGCACGCATTTTCCTTGCAACTTGGATGGATGGCCCTTCCACCGCAGTTGAAGCAGCTTTAGATGCGTCATGTTTGCTTCTGCATCGGGCAGCCGTGTGTCCGAATTCAAGACACTTGTAGCATCTACGTGGATCGATCAGGCTGCGTATACTGCACACTGCCCACCCTATACGAACTACTCTCATCGTTAGCAATGAGTTTGCAAATGCCTGTGGAGAAACATCGATGCTATCTGTGCCACGGTAGCCTTTACGTAGTTTTGGCGCCGACTCTGCAGGTAAATCGCCCTCGATATGTTTGAGCACCTCCAGTGTGACATCGTCAGCTGTTGCCCATTCAGGGAGATCTCTAATCTCAACACGTACCTTCTCCGAGATCACCTTTACCTCAGCTGTCTCCCCCAGCGCTTTTTGTACAGCTTCGTGCAGCTTGTTTGTGGCATCATCAGCAGTCTTACTCATTTGGAAAAGAACTTCCCCTGCAGCAGTACGCCGTACAGCGCATACGTTCTCCTTGTACTGCTGTAGCTCGTTGCTGGTCTGCACAGAGGCAAGGACTTTAGCATAGTCATCTGAGTTTTTGCATTTGACCAGTATAGCGTCTGGTCGGCTCCTGCGCCTCGGTGCTGGCTTGTTTCTGGGCTTGACCATGTGCCATTCTGGCTTGCTCTTCGCATTGGCTGGGACTTCCTCTAAATCGCCTCTGCTGTCCACCGCGTTCGCCGCCACTTGACTATACGTCGGGGCTCGGGCATCTGAAGTGCGCTTAGTTGCACTTTTTGGGGCTGGTTCTGGTTCTTCCGCTTATTGCTGCCTGTTGGCTTAGACATCAGCTTCTCCTTTAGTTGCAGGACGGGGTCGTCTGGGACGCATTCTCTGCAATATCACACAGAATGGGACGGCGCTGCGGTTCAGTTTCCTTCTCTAGTAGCCCGTTGAGGATCTCAACTTGCAGCTGCTTCATATGTGCAAATGCGTCTCTATTTGCCTGCGTAATATGTCTGGCCGCTTTAGGTCTGAACTCATGCATTAGGCTGTCAATAAGCACTCCCAACTCTTCCGCTATTCCGTGCAAACTCTTCTGCGTTTTTGACTTCTTCGGCGCTGCATTTGGCGATGTCCCCGGACTGATATCCTCTCTGCACCTCTTAGGTGTGTCCGTATCTGCAGCTTTAAACTGGAACACAGATCCCATCCCAGCAGGCGGTGCAGATGCTGGCGCACCAGGCGGTGGCGTTCTTCCTATCCTTGGACGCCCGTTGAATTGGAAAGAAGCTCCGCTTCGATCCTTTCTACATCTTGGCTGCCGCTCATACCCGTCGCCAATATGGGTAGTGGTTGATCCTCTTTGCCGATTAATTGTTTATTTATTATTAATATTTTATTATTATTATTATTACTATTATTATTATTATTATTATTATTATTATTATTATTATTTTTATTATTATTATTATTATTATTATTATTGTTATGTTCTCCTTGTCGAAATTCCCAATTTGAATTTTTTAAATTTGAATTCAAATTCAAGCGCCAAGTGAGTGCCAATATGCGATCGTCTGGCAACTCTCGTCTCCGATCAGCTGAGCGCTCTCCTCGTTTTCCAACACTGGCTTAGTGACAGCGTGGAATTGCCACCAGCGAGTGCGCAGAATAACAAAGGAAAACAAACACCTTGCTTCGCGAGCGAAAGCCGGTAGAAAGGCGGAAATCAGAGAAAGGCACTCACCAGTGGCCCCTCCCTTGCCCACTGAGTATTAGTGACTTCCGACTCACCAGTAGGCCGCAGCCGGCCCACTGAGTATTGAGTGACTTCCGACTCCTGCAGCAGCCGGCCAGGCCAAAATGCACGTTCAGTCAGGCCGCCAGACACTCGGTATGTAGGCTGCAGTTCACAAGGCACAATTCTAAATCGTTTCTGTAATTTTCCAGGCGGTAAACAGTTAAAAAAACTTCAAAACACCGGACTACGAGGGAAAGTACGTTCACTTCAACTTGACAGCTCAGTGTCTCCTGTGTGTGTGTGTGTGTGTGTGTGTGTGTGTGTGTGTGTGTGTGTGTGTGTGTGTGTGTGTGTGTGTGTGTGTGTGTGTGTGTGTGTGTGTGTGTGTGTGTGTTTTTTTTTTTTTTTTTTTTTTTTTGTATAGGGAAAAGCATTAAAGCCGAAAAGTGGGACTTAACCACTAAAACGACCCTCTCTCCGTTCTCCTCGCGGAACCACCGCTAAGTATTACCAACGAGGGGGAGATGGCATGAAGGCCTCTTCTAGAGTCTCATCTAGAGTTTGAATTGAGTTGCGCTGTCTTCAGCGCGACGCAACGATTCATGATATCTGCATGTGGGTTACAGCGACCCAATTGTTTTATGAGCCATAGGATATCTATAAAGTCAGTGACTATGAAATCCTCCAATATTTTAGGCTTACCCTTCCGTTCAGCAGAATATTCTAGGACAGACAAAAGGACATGCTCGTCTTCATAACCCCACAGTGTGTGCAAAACGGTTCGTCTCATGATTAAACCTAAAGAGATATGATTTAAAAACCCATGTCCTGTCAGTAGTTGGGTCAAGTAATAGTCGGTTTGTCCGTACTTCCTACTCACCCACGGCCGTATGTCCGGGACAATACGTTTGGTCCAGCTGCCGTTGGTAGCAGCCTCCATCTCTCCTGCCATCTCGCCATCGTCACATTCCTTTGGAAGCTGGATCTCCATTGCATCTGGTCTCCTCGGCAAGTAGATCCAGTGGGACCATCCCAGCTAGCACCAGAGCTGCGTCGTCGGAAACCGTGCGAAAGGCACTAAGTACTCAGAGCACAAGTGCGATATGCTGCCCACAGGATCTGCTGTACGCCGTGACTGCCATTGCTGGTGCCCATACTGGTGCTGCATATAGTATTATTGATCGCACTACATTGGCAATCAGCCACCGGCTTCGCTGTCGTGGCCTCGATGTTTTCATTATTGCCACTTAACGCAGTCGTCGCTTTTGCCGCTTTTCTTCGCCGTGTACTCCAAGTGATGCTTAAAGGTCAACCTATGGTCAAGCTGCACTCCAAGATACTTGATCGCCGGTTTCGATGTTATTGTGCAACCAGCAACTCTATGGTAGCGGTTTCAATAGCCTTCCTGCTACTTATTAGCACAGCCCGTTTTGTGGGCCGCAATGGAAAGGGAATCTGCTCACTAGCCAATCTATGACCTCAGCATTGCCCTGTTCGTGTTAGTTTCCACGTTTTAGCTCCTTTGCCACTGTGACGATGGCTATGTCATCCAGAAGCCGATGATGCGGGTGCCAGGTGGCATTGGCAGCCGGAGCACCGCGTCATACATGACGTTCCACAATGTTGGTCCCAGCACTGAGCCTTGGGGGACGCCACCTGTGATTCTGTGCTGCATTCGTCCGTTGGAGGTGTCGAACAGCAAAGTTCGGTCCCTGAAGTAGCTGCATATCAAGTTCACGATGTACTCGGAGATCCTGAGTTCGTGCAAGGCTGTTACAATGGATGGCCAGCTTGCCGAGTTGAAAGTGCGCACATCCAGTGTTGTGATGAGGCAGTACTGCTTTTTACCACCTTTCCAACGTTCTCCCTCTATGGCTTTACTAGCTATCTCCACCACTGCATTGATGGCATCGATTGTGCTTCGCTTCCGGAATCCATACTGCCAGTCAGAGATGCCTCTTCTTGCTTCTAACTCATCTTCCAACCTGTTGCAGATGATGCGTTCAAACAGCTTCCGACGACATCTAACATGCATAAGGGTCTGTAAGACGGGTCATCGACATTACCCCCCCTTTGGGAGAAGCACCAACCGTTGCAGCTTCCATCTCCTCGGTACTGTCCGCTGTTGTATGCAAACATTAAAGAGGTTTGCAAAGAGCGTTGGTGGCTTGATGCAATGACCTTAACTACCTTGAGGGTACTCCGTCTGGGCCTGGCGCTTTGTTGCCATGTATGCGTGCCGCTGCTCCAGTATTTCAGCTCTGTCTGTATATATCGGTGCTGTTTGCATGGTACCCGCCGTGAGGTTGGTGTGGGTGCTCGGAAATAGGTTGAGACGATGGCTACCAGCTGATCCGGTTCCATGGGCATTGGACGTCTTGCCAGCTTACCCATTACCACCTTATAGGCCGTCCCAAATGGTTGTGCATCTGCTTCAGCGCATAGGTTTTTTCCAGCATGTGATTTACCGCTTTTGATCGCCTTGTTGAGTACAGCACGCTTCTCTCGGTAGTCTTGCAGCAGGCGCATAAAGTTGGGTCTTCCCCTTGAACGTTGTTGAAGACGTCTCGCAGCCAAGCACTGTCTCCGGGCATCCGCAATATCTGCGCTCCACCAATGGACCGGTTTCGTCCGTTTCCACCTTTCCTCTTCTGCAGCATCGAGGCGTCACATGCACGCTTGATTGCCAAAGCGGTGTTATTCGCATATTCATCAGCATCCTGGCTGGGCTGAATGTGTGCTTTCCATCATAATGAGGGCTTCTTCGTTCAGCGTCTCGTGGGCCCAACTAGTGAAGCTCGGCTGCCTGTCCTATGCATGCTAGATTCGATGGTGTACAGTACTGCTTGGTGGTCGCTATGCGTATATAGGTTAGACACAGCCCACCTGGCATTCCGAGCTAAGCATGCGCTAGCAAACGTGAGGTCATCACTGAACCCCTACCTGCCTAGTGTAGGTTTGCGCGTTTCCTGAGTTCAGCAGAGATACATTGAGAATTGCAAATGCATCAATGAGTAGCCTACCCTTGCGTTGGTACGGGTACTACCCCATTCGGTGGCCCACGCATTAAAGTCTCCAGCAATGATTACTGGCGACCGTGATCTCGTCAACTACAATTCCATCGAGGATTTCGGCGTATTCCGCGATCGGGATGCTTGTGCAATGTAGCAGCTATAAATGCAGATTCCATTACATTTAGCTGCACGAAGCCCCTAGACGTGCTCTGCTCTCTTAATTGGAATGGCGGATCAGCACAGCTCCAGATTGCTGCTCCAGCACTGTGATTTTGTAGCCAGCTTCCATCCTGCTTCGGTTTGTACGGCTCACACAAAGTGGCTACATCGATGGCCTTCTCGCGCACTGTCTGCGTTAGCAAATCCTGTGCTGCTCTACAGTGGTTTAAATTGCTGCAGAAACTTAATTTTTTATTTTGTTATTGCCTTCGTGTAGAACGGGCAGCCCTTGCTAAGTGTGTGGTGTCCCGTTTTGAGCTCCAGTTCTGGTGCAGAGTATACAGCACGCATTTTCCTTGCATCCTTGGATGGATGGCCCTCTCCACCGCAGTTGAAGCAGCTTTTAGATGCGTCATGTTTGCTTCTGCATCGGGCAGCCTGTCCGAATTCAAGACACTTGTAGCATCTACGTGGATCGATCAGGCTGCGTATGCTGCACACTGCCCACCATACGAACTACTCTCATCGTTAGCAATGAGTTTGCAAATGCCTGTGGGAGAAACATCGATGCTATCTGTGTGCCACGGTAGCCTTTACGTAGTTTTGCCGACTCTGCAGGTAAATCGCCCTCGATATGTTTGAGCACTCCAGTGTGACATCGTCAGCTGTTGCCCATTCAGGAGATCTCTAATCTCAACCGTACCTTCTCCGAGATCACCTTTACCTCAGCTGTCTCCCCCAGCGCTTTTGTACAGCTTCGTGCAGCTTGTTTGTGGCATCAGCAGTCTTACTCATTTGGAAAGAACTTCCCCTGCAGCAGTACGCGTACAGCGCATACGTTCTCCTGTACTGCTGTAGCTCGTTGCTGGTCTGCACAGAGGCAAGGACTTTAGCATAGTCATCTGAGTTTTGCATTTGACCAGTATAGCGTCTGGTCGGCTCCTGCGCCGGTGCTGGCTTGTTTCTGGGCTTGACCATGTGCCATTTTGCTCTTCGCATTGGCTGGGACTTCCTCTAAATCGCCTCTGCTGTCCACCGCGTTCGCCGCCACTTGATATACGTCGGGGCTCGGGCATCTGAAGTGCGCTTAGTTGCACTTTTTGGGGCTGGTTCTGTTCTTCCGCTTATTGCTGCCTGTTGGCTTAGACATCAGCTTCTCCTTTAGTTGCAGGGACGGGGTCGTCTGGGACGCATTCTCTGCAATATCACACAGAATGGACGGCGCTGCGGTTCAGTTTCTTCTAGTAGCCCGTTGAGGATCCAACTTGCAGCTGCTTCATATGTGCAAATGCGTCTCTATTTGCCTGCGTAATATGTCTGGCCGCTTTAGGTCTGAACTCATGCATTAGGCTGTCAATAAGCACTCCCAACTCTTCCGCTATTCCGTGCAAACTCTTCTGCTTTTTGACTTCTTCGGCGCTGTGGCATGATGTCCCGGACTGATATCCTCTGCACCTCTTAGGTGTGTCCGTATCTGCAGCATTAAACTGAAACAGATCCCATCCAGCAGGCGGTGCAGATGCTGGCGCACCAGGCGGTGGCGTTCTATCCTTGGACGCCCATTGAATGGAAGAATTCCGCCGATCCTTTCTACATCTTGGCTGCCGGCTGTGTGTGTGTGTGTGTGTGTGTGTGTGTGTGTGTGTGGGTGTGAGTCATGATTGCTTTGTCAGCCAAAAGATCGAACGTTGGCCTTTTTCAGACTGACTTTTCCGTCCCTGTCCTCGGTTCTGACTCGGCCACACACATGGATTCTACACAGACTGAGACAATTTGCAGCTCATAAATTTGCCAAAGTGTAAAATTGCTCAATTTATAACTTTCAAGGTGTTGATTGCCTTTGAAACGTACACGTGTAAAAGGACCTTCCCTAATCGATGTTGTCGATGTGTCAAATGAATAGTTGACAGCGTTAGAAATATTTAAAATAAAATATATTTTACTGAACTTTACAAATAAATTAGTAAATAATTTTTGCTTTTATGTCGCCAACTTTTCAAGTGTTTCAATAAATAGCATTGTGAAAAATATTTCTATTTTGTTGACCAAAATATATAAAGATTAAACTAGATCTATTAATATAACATGTTGTTTTTTCTTTTGAGTAACGAAAATGAATTAAATATTTGTTTATTTTAGAATTCATAATACAGCTCTTATGATTATAATTCAGACGATTGCACGATATAATATTTTGATCAAATAAAATATTTTAACTAGATCTTTAACATAACATGTTGTTTTTCTTTATATTGAAAATGTATTAAATATTTGTCTATTTTTAGAATTCATAATACAGCTCTTATGATTATAATTCAGACGATTGCACGATATAATATTTTGATCAAAATAAAATATTTTAACTAGATCTTTAACATAACATGTTGTTTTTTCTTTGTGTAACGAAAATGTATTAAATATTTGTTTTTTTAGAATTCATAATACAGCCTTATGATTATAATTCAGACGATTGCACGATATAATATTTTGTTCAAAATAAAAAAATATTTAACTAGATCTTTTAACATAACATGTTGTTTTTTCTTTTTGAGTATTGAAATGTATTAAATATTTGTCTATTTTTAGATTCATAATGCAGCTCTTACGATTATTTGTCACACGTTTTTATGATATAAAAAATTTTACATAAAGAAAAAATAAATATTAATAGTTGTAATGGTAATGCTATACACCCGTAGTTTTGTAGTTTTTCTTTTGCTACTGTCTGACTTGTATAGAGCAGAAAGTAGCAGCATAATATTATAATAGTCGAATAGCGTATGCTATGTTCTGTCAATATGTTTCGTATTGGAGCAGAGCAATATAAAAAGCAAAAAAATAAATTATTTTGCTATTCAATATTCTGTCGTAGCTATATCGTAGTTATTACTATTCTGTCAGAGCAATTGATTTACATGTTATATAGTATAACAATAGCTAAGTAAAACCATTTCTATATTGATTATAGTATTGGTTTGGACTCTTAAAAAAGTGGTCACATCAAATGTAAATGGAGGTGTAAGCATCTACAAAAAATTGGTGAAAATAGAAAAAACAATGTGAAATTTAAAAATTATTTAAATATTTATTTATTTATTGATTAGTTATCAAATAAAATTAATTGTTTTTTATATATATTTCTGTTTTAGTTTTAATATGATTCAGATTCTTTTGTTCGTTGATACCGCTTTAAGCCAAAGAGAGAAGCGAATAAACTCTTCAGGATGAGTATGTCAGTTGATTAGAATATCAAAATGGCAAATACGAGATTTTGCTGTTTTGCTGAAAATAAGGAGGAGAAGGGCACGAGTGAAGTAGGAAGACCAGATCATCTTATATTCATTCATTCATTCATTCAAAAACAATATTCAAAACAAACAACAGACACTAATAATACCATTATGTTGTATATAATTATGTTTTTCATTTGTATTCAAAATGGTAATGATATTACTTATGTTGCCGAAGTTGATTATTAGAAACCCACAAAAAAAAACCTCTACACGAGGTAAAAGTCTAGTGACGAAAGCAATTTCTAGCCCAAAATTTCTTGATATCCAATTTTGTGACGAACAAAATTCAGTTTAATCTAAAATTTTAAATAAAAAATATAATTAATAAAATCGAAAATTAGCAATGCACTGTGAGCAAAAGGGTGAGCTTCTTTGTACATAAAATTACTTTTTGCAGTGCCGAATGCCAATTTCGATTTTACGCATAAACTTCAAACTCACCTTTCTAATGATATATAGAACATATCTGTAGCTTCTAGTTTGGAAACTGTTGAGGTTTAAATTTTAGCGGATTTAGCGTTTTCGCAAACAAACATTTCTAGATTTTCAAAGAGTAATAAATCCCATCATTGCATCTTAGTTTTTTTAGCGCTTTGATACAAACAGACAAACAGACAAACAAAGAAACTAACTTTTCATTTCATTTTGAGAAGTCCACTAAAAATTTCAAATTTATTTATCTTTATTTATTAAATTTATTTATCAGTTAACGGATTTGGGTCATCGAGGTATCAATCGACGAGTATTTTTGATAAGAATTTTTAAAAAATAAATAATTTTACCAAAAAGCCC
This sequence comes from Drosophila innubila, assembly GCF_004354385.1. Taxonomy (NCBI): domain Eukaryota; kingdom Metazoa; phylum Arthropoda; class Insecta; order Diptera; family Drosophilidae; genus Drosophila; species Drosophila innubila. The sequence goes on along the minus strand of NW_022995372.1, from coordinate 3,814,121 downwards.
CAACGGCTCCACAAGCTGCGATCATACAAATTTTTCCCCTCCCACTTAGACCCCTGTATCTCGTGACCCAGGTGAATTAGAAAAGTTTTAGTATGCCATTTTGTAAGTTAGGACAAACCTTTCGATCGGTATATAACTTGATCTGATCGGACTTAGCTGTATATATAGTTAGTGGCTTTCGCACCTTTCGTGCTGCTTTCGTCACTAACGCGAACTGCCGTCCAGTGATAAAAAGCAACGAAAACCGGTAAATGACTTTGAGATGCCGAACTTAGCTCGGGATTCCATTTACCACAGCCAAGAGAGGCTAGAAAGATTGCTCTACGTTCATACGCACCTTGTATAAATAGTTTGGAAGGTTGTGTATAGATCCATCAGTTGATCTGTTACCTGCTTTGAGTGTACAACTAATTTTATCGATCAATTCGAATAATATGAAGACTTTCATTGTGCTAGCTCTGTTGTTTGGCGTTGCTTTGCCGTTGCGGCGGCTTTGCTGCAAATTGATCGTGGATATAGTGGCGGTGGTCTCGATTCGGTGTCGACGGCTACGGTGGACGTCCTGGTGGCGTAAACGTTGTCGGCGTTGGTACTGCCTCTGCTTCAGCTTCGTCCACTGTCCATCACCTTCTATTGCCGGCTTCGGCGTCCCCTTCCGTGGCTGTTACCTGAATCGGCGCCTGGTGCACCGATGCGAGATTACAAACAAATTTAGTTTAATTATTAAAAAAACTGAATACATTAAAAAACAAATCAATAAAATAAGAAATTTAAAATTTGGTTTATGTTATTGTAGCTTAAAATTAAACAAAGTTATCGGTCATCGTTCTAGCAGAGTATAGCCACTGGATTAATTATATTGGTTGAATTATATTGTGAGTAACTATCATATTCAGTGAGGGATACATAAGAAGCCTAAATTCGGATTATATGTGGGAATTACAATAAAATATTCGCAACTACGAATTTCAGTCGATGTTTAGGAACTTGCACAGCTTTATCTTAAAGAATATACGACGTGTCTGGACCACTGGTTGATTCAGGGCTTTCGGTCAAAGGGCTAGTCACCATACAATTCTAATACAATGAAATACATATGAGATTTTAAGCCTAAAATTTAATATTTAAACCTACACATAATTTTGGAATGAATTATTATTAGTATAAATTATGTTTATTATAATTATGAGTTTCAGGTCTGTTGGCTTTTTACTACCTATTTTATCGGATTTCAAAAAATGTTATTTTTCACGTTGCATTTGGGCTAAACATTTTAAAATTATATTTATAAATTTATTGGACTTAATTGGACCAGCTCAAAATAAATTCAATACGCAAAATATTTCCAGATTGATATAAGAGCAGGTTAAAAATGTTCACTTCCGACAAATCTTGGCGAAAGTGAAAACCGGAACATGCCTATATATATTATTTTTCTATTAATTAATGTAAGTAATATTGATAATGATTTTGATAAAATTATAAAATGGGCGCTAGCTTGTTGTTTGTCCCACTGTGCGAGCGGTTGAGGATTGACGTTTGTTGTAGGAGGCAAGTGGAGCGCATTGGTGGCATGTGCTGTCTTTGTTTCACTTGTTATTTTGTTATTTTCAAATTATTTATTGTCACGCAGAGGGGCTGGGAGGGGTGGGGTGGGAGAGGGGGTTAACACACATAGCAAGGGCCAAAGCAATGGCTAATGTGTAATCTAATAGAGTAAGTAATGTGCATCAATTTTCAGCTCAATAACGCATGGAATACAAATGCGAAACATGTAAAATATGTGCACACTCGACAAGGAGAGAGCGATCAAGAGGGACAGGAGAAGGAGGGGAGTGAGAGTGAGAGTGAGAGGGAGAGAGGGTGAATGGCAGCGACAGAGACAGAGACAGAGACAGAAACACAGACAAACATCCGCAGAAATAAATATCTAATAGCTTCACGCTGCCGCCTTTCCTCTCCCTCTCTCTCTCTCTCTATCCCTCTCTCTCCCTCTCCCATCGTCTCTTCCTCACCAAGTTCCAAGCTCGCTTCGACATTGTGTGACGCGTTTCCGTTTCCGTCTTGTGGCAGCTACAGCTGAGAGAGAGAGGAGAGAGAGGAGAGAGAAACAACGTTGTTTGCTCTTTGCCTTGGTTGCCAATTCACAGCTCGCAGCTCTTTATCTGCGTTTATTTGTTTTCGGTGTTATTGTTGTCTTGCCCAAACCCAAGAGTCTTCTCTCTTCTCTCCCTCTCTTCCACCTCCTCTTCCCACACTCTTTCCTCACCTCCCTTGGCAGCTGTAGTTTCACCCCAAAAGCTGAAAACGTGGCATAAGAAAAAATTACAATAGGCTTGCAATTGTTTTTCTTTCTATATTTTGCAATATGTTAAATGATCGCGAGTTGTGGAGCACCGCCTCTTGTTTGCCAACGAGGGGAGCAGGGG